>NW_027283878.1:0-7500 GCF_046629955.1 Centroberyx affinis
CTCAGGATTTAGAGGGAAATGGAGATCATGAAGGTTTCAATAAAGTCTCAAACTGTCTCCAGTGATTCTCCTCTGTCCTGCTGATCTGTCTTTGCTCCGCAGCGTGGAAACAGGAATATGAACGGAATGGTATAAGATCTATAAGAGTATCTTTAAGAAACCCATAAACAGCATATTGTATTATTTAAAATAAGGCCAATACTGGGATTATTGCTGTCCATGTAAACCCTTGGAAATGAGTTTGCAGGAACCTGGGGTCTTGCCTCGAGATGAAACTGTCATTCATTTGCATTTCCTTCAGGTTATGATTTAATGGCTTCCTCTTTTTTTGTTATTTATTTAAGCTTTATTTACCCAGGGAAAGTGGCTGAGTACAGATGCAACGCCCTGCTCCACATTCACAATTACAAACTTGCATAGTTTCAAAAGCATAAAGCAAATAATAAAAAAAAAAACAATCAAAAGTTCAATTTTGTTGTTAAAATCCATTTTGAACTTCTCAGAAATGGAAAACTCTTGTGACCCCGTGGCGGCCGGCGCTGCCTCTGGCACACACACAACATTTTGAAATAAGACTGATATTCTGACCAACAACAACAACAAGCCCAACAAACCAATAAACAGCCTTGTATTGTAAACAATGACCATTATGCACCAGATGTGATCTTGTGCTGTGTTTTAAATAAGCAGCACAGATATGAATCCCCAGGCGGGCTCAGTCTGGATCTGACAGACAAATAGAGAGAGAGCAATCACTGGACTGTTCTCCAACATGGATCTTCAGCAATGAAGGAAGACTAGAAATACATGTTACCATTCACACACACACACACACACACACACACACACACTGCTTAAGTGTCTAGCTCAGCTAACATCACAGCCTGCGTGTCGATGATGGTAGAACAGACAGCTTCAAAGGCGTCAGAGTTTTAGTCTGTCTTAACCTTCTCTATCTACATAAGTATTAACAATATGATCAAATTTAAACTCTTATGAACTAGAGTCTATGCACCGATCCGATATCACATAATTTATTAGCCCCCAAAAAAATCAACTTTAAAGTAGTTTCACCGGGATAAAACAGCCGTTTTCCGGGAAAGCTATACCTATATACTAAATTTATACTGTTACTGTACTATTTAAAATTTTAAATGTCTTTTATTTTACTAAATTGTGGCTGCGCTTTAACAGTTTTCTTAAAGGAATTGTTATTTATCCCTAGATGTATTTATTTATGTTCTTTTTCAGTTATGGCTGACTGTCAAACTAGATAATAAAGTTCTATGGTATTCATTCTCTGTATGTATTTGTTCATGTTTTACAAAGGGTTTAACCTGAGCCAGGCCATACAACAATGATAGCAATCATATCACATCCATACAGGGTTAGTAGTATACAGCTGTTAAAAAAATAATAATAATATTTTTTTTTTTTTAACGCACTGGTATCGGATCGGTACGATACGCGAGTTCAGGTATCGGAATCAGTATCGGGAAGGAAAAATCTCTATTATGAACAATATCCTTGCACTGTGTTATAATGTGGCTTATCACTCCGCATGAGAAAAACGAAAACCGGGAGGGAGCATAGGGCGCATCATTCCCTTAAAGCCAGGAAAGCATTTTAAGTGTTCATAAAAAAATATACACGTGTGGCACATCTGGCACCGTGGCAGGCGGAAGCATCATTAACCCAGTGGCACCTATAGAACGCTGTTTACCGGGCCGTCAGGGGCCGGCCTCCCCCCCGTGGCCCTGCCCAGGACAGTCATGCGGGACAGTCGTGAAACCCGGGTGCCAGCGGACACCCTGGCAGGCCCAGATGGCTCATTAGAGATTGGAGGAGCGAGCCACTGGCAGTGCCGTAAAGAAGAAAATACTGTACACCCACCTGAAACTGTAATAATATAGGCCCTGTCAGATTCGGAGATGGCAAAACCTGACAAGAGGGCATTGCAATGAACGAATGTCGAAATCTCTGAATCTGTAAATAAGAAATCTCACCTTCTCACCCTTCAGGGGGGAAAAGGATTAACGCTTATCTCTGCCTCCCGAGGCGCGGGCGAGCCAACGAAAACCATCACAGGAGGAGGAGGAGGGGGAGGAGGGGGATTTCGCTCTTTACACCTATAACCTTAGACGCCCTCGGCAGCTATAGCGCTTCACACTTCACACACAAACCTATGATATTGTGTGTGTGTGTTTTGCGCGGCGCCTGTTTGCGAGAGGGAGACGCAGGGGGAGAGAAAACAGAGAGACAAGCAGGGGGGAAGAGAGACAGAGAGAGAGAGAGAGAGAGAGAGAAGTGACAGAGAAGGAGAAGCAGAGAGCGCTCATGAAATAATTAGCTGCTCCCGTTCACCCAGGTGTCATCTCGGGTCCTGATGCTGTCAGTCGACCCGGCTGTGGGCGGCACAAAAAAAAACTCCCGGATAATTTACCCCGCAGCCCGGCTGGGGGCCAGGGGGGCGACAAACACCGCCCCGTCCCGTCCCGTCCCGTCCCGTCCCGTCCCGCTCCAGCCGCTCACATCTGGGGAAACAGCCACAGGATCGGATGTCAGGAGGATGAACAAGAGGGAATCCATGGAGGAGTGACGAGGCATTAGCGGTTTCTCTCTCTCTCTCTCTCTCTCTCTCTCTCTCTCCTAACCTCGTCTCTCTGTCTCTCAGACATCCTCACGAATGATTCAGGGGCTCTCGGGTCGTGATTGATGACTCCCTGCAGATGCTCCGGTATACGGTGTTTCACAGCCTTTGCCGTTTCATCGATTTCACGGGCAGGATTCCCCCCGGGGGGGGGGCGAGGTAAATCACCCAATTACATCCAGGCTTCCTCATTGATCTCCCTCGCACCCCCCCACTTTGACTCCGCGTTCCTCCGGAGCCGGCGGAAAGAGAAATACAGGCTCCAACACCAGCAGAGGGGTTAAACATTAAAGCTTTGACATTAATATTCATGCTGCTCAGGTCCCATGGGAGGTGATTTGGCGGCTCCCCTGGGTGCTCTCCGCTGCGATGGGAGCCGGCTCCGGGGAGCGGCAGCCTGAAGGAGAGAGGGGCTTTATCGGATATAGAGCTATCTCTAACGTGGGCATCAAAGGAACTTCCTCATCACATGAACAATATAGGCTTCTGTAGCGGAGCAGTGTGTGTGTGTGTGTGTGTGTGTGTGAGAGAGAGAGAGAGAGAGAGACAGTGGTGGAAGAAGTACTGAGATCTTTTACTTCAGTAAAAGTAGCAATACAACAATGTAAAGATACTCCATTACAAGTAAAAGTCCTGCATTCAAAATCTTACTTAAGTAAAAGTACATAAGTATTGGCAGCAAAATGTACTTAGAGTATCAAAGTAAACGTACTCATTATGCAAACTGTCCCCATTTAGAGAGTTATATTTTTCATAAATTATTGGAATATTAATACTGATTTATTGACATACATGTACATGTAAGCAGCATTTTAAAGTTGTCAACGTGAAGCTAATCTTAACAATTTAGCTATACTTTTGGGTAGTCTAATCTATAACAATGCTATTTTATAGTTATTTTATAAAGATGATCAAATGTTTTAAATATAAAATATTGATCTGAAAAGTAACTAGTAACTATAGCTGTGAAATAAATGTAATGGAGTAAAAAGTACAATATTTCCCTCTAAAATGTAGTGGAGTATAAGTACAAAGTAGCATAAAATGGAAATACTCAAGTAAAGTACAAGTACCTCAAAACTGTACTTGAGTACAGTACTTGAGTAAATGTACTTCGTTACTTTCCACCACTGGAGAGAGAGAATGAGAGAGAGAGAGAGAGAGAGAATGAGAGAGAGAGAGAGAGACAGTACTGTGGCCGACTTTAAATCTGTCAGTTTCAGTTGGAATGCTTTAAAAAAACACACACAGGATCCGGCTGTGACTGTTAATTGCGGCTGGATAAACACAATGAATGTTTTAAATGCACTGAAGTAAACAGATCTGAAGTGACTCCAGTGGAAGAGCGTAATGTTAATGTGCTTTCTTATCCACTGTTTGATCAGCTAGTTTCACTGAGATTGAGATATTTTCTCTTTTTCAACAGAGACCAACAACAACAAAAAAACACATGAAAATGAAAATGACTAAATACCATTCAGTCACACGACCCGGCAGCCAAACGCTCAGCAACATACAGTAAAGGGACATACATGATAGAAGACAATGGCAAACATCATAGAAAAGGTGAGATATTGCTTTAAAACCATTAAAGGGGGACAAGAAATTCAAATTTCAAAATGCTTTGCAGTCTGCTCCATGTAAAATGAGCACAGTACCACACAGCGGCCTTGCCAAGTTCAAATTTATGCGGGGAGTATTTAAAATGAAGCAGTGCTGTGATCTCTCACCATAATTATTGAATTTGAAAGATGCGAGGTACAGCAGCCGCTTCAAAGGTCCCTTCAAAAGCTTTCCATGGAGCCACATGGCTTTTTAGTCGCAATTTAATGTGATTATTTAGTTTGGAATACACCCAATATTCAATATACCTAATATAGACAAAGAGCAGTCGATTGAAAAAAGAGTCTTGCATATCCCTAACGAGCAGGAGAAGTGTTAATCTACAAGATCCTTGATTCTTTTGTTTTATTTAGTCTCCATCTTTGTCCCTCAGCCTCTCTGTGGTGTTTCTGCACCGCACGTCCCACAGATCACCTGTCAATCAAAACAGTGTGGGCGGAGCTTGGATTTTCTGCTTCTCAGTTTGAGTTTCTCTCTTTTCTCTGTCTGTTCAGCCATGGCGGCTATCGCTGCTCACGCTGAACTACCCAGTTCTTCTTCTTCTGTTTATTCCAAACAAACCGGAAAAAGGTAAAACGCATCACTTCCTGTGCGGCAGAGGATTTTTTTTCCCGGGAAAGAGCGACCAGACACCGGCTGTTTAAAACAGACAGATACACACTAAATACACCTGTACCAACATATAGACCTTCACCAGCCATCAAAGACATACGGTATAGAACTAAGACCACACACACACACACACACCTGCTCGAAAACTACCCCCCCACACACCCACACCAATGTCAATATGTTAGCCAGGGGGGATGAATATATAAAATAGCTGGACTAAATCTTTCTCTTTCGCTCCTGTGGAGAGCTTTATGATTTATCAGCCCAATATTACATCAGCTACGGCTATTTGGGAGACATAATTAGTCAAAACCCTGTCAAATATATTCAGCGTGGCAAGCATAACCTTTACGGCTGCTGTTGATTAAAATCTGCTCCGGTGATGGAGTGCAGAGGGCCTGCAGGAGCACAGACAGGCCTTCTGCTCACACTCCTTCCACTGTTCATTTCTCACAGTTCACCAGACTCAGCTCCCGCACACCATTTACCACGGCGGCTGAAGAGCTGCCTGTTAGAGGTTAAGCTGTTTCAAAGGAGGTTTAGTTCACTTTATATTTGCCCACACACACACACACACACACACACACGCAGAGGTGGGGAGTGGAGTCATATGACTTGGACTCGAGTCACAGTTTTAGTTGCTTGAGACTTGACTTGAGATTTGACTTGGGTTCTGGTGATTTGGGACTCGACTCTTGACGTGGGTTCTGGTGACTTGGGATCGACTTTGACTTGGGTTCTGGTGACTTGGGACTCGACTCTTGACTTGGGTTCTGGTGACTTGGGACTCGACTCTTGACTTGGGTTCTGGTGACTTGGGACTCGACTCTTGACTTGGGTTTTGGTGACTTGGGACTCGACTCTGACTTGGGTTCTGGTGAATTGGGACTTGACTCTTGACTTGGGTTCTGGTGACTTGGGACTCGACTCTGACTTGGGTTCTGGTGACTTGGGACTTGACTCTTGACTTGGGTTCTGGTGACTTGGGACTCGACTCTGACTTGGGTTCTGGTGACTTGGGACTCGACTCTTGACTTGGGTTCTGGTGAATTGGGACTTGACTCTTGACTTGGGTTCTGGTGACTTGGGACTCGACTCTTGACTTGGGTTCTGGTGACTTGGGACTCGACTCTTGACTTGGGTTCTGGTGACTTGGGACTCGACTCTGACTTGGGTTCTGGTGACTTGGGACTCGACTCTGACTTGGGTTCTGGTGACTTGGGACTCGACTCTTGACTTGGGTTCTGGTGACTTGGGACTCGACTCTGACTTGGGTTCTGGTGACTTGGGACTCGACTCTGACTTGGGTTCTGGTGACTTGGGACTCGACTCTTGACTTGGGTTCTGGTGACTTGGGACTCGACTCTTGACTTGGGTTCTGGTGACTTGGGACTCGACTCTTGACTTGGGTTCTGGTGACTTGGGACTCGCCTCTTGACTTGGGTTCTGGTGACTTGGGACTCGACTCTTGACTTGGGTTCTGGTGACTTGGGACTCGACTCTTGACTTGAGATCTTGTGTTTGTGTAAATGACTCAGATTGAAAGTGATGAGATTTGTTCCAGCAGACGACTGAACTTAAATTCTGTTTTCTGAATTTGGATGGAACGATTGAATTTATTGATGTTGAAACTGATTATAGAAATCACACTCATGATGCTCTTACCAGGTTTTTATCATATTGCATTGAAAAGTCCTAGATATTTAGTTTTCTTTAAGATATTAAATTGATACTGGACTCTTGATTTGTTCTGACTTGACTTGCTGTTCTACATTTAGACTTGAGACTTGACATTAATGACATGGACTTGACTTGGACTTGACTTTGTAATCTACATTAAGACTCGGCCCTTGACTTGAGACTTGTGCTTCAAGACATTGAGACTGACTTGGGACTCGAGCCGTTGACCTGGTCTCACCTCTGCAACACATGTAACAAAACACTGAAACTGAGCTTTCCTGTAGCTCAGGTGCAGCCCACACACACGGCAGTGAGACTGTGACACCGGGGCGAGCGAGCATCACTCGGTATGAGGTGAGAGAGAGCGCCGTTTGGCGTCTGACGACTGACTGTCTGACCTGAACTTGGCTCCTTGATGCCCACATGTTGCACTGTGGGGAAAAAACAAAATCACTATTTGCAACGTATTTACATAATTCCACATTATGATTTGCCCGAAACCTCTAAATCAGATGCTAAGCCGGGGGCTGTAGACAGACTCTGTGTTGGGAAGCGGGTTGTGAACCGATTTGAGATCCTTTCGTCTTGATGATGTAATGATATAATGGGTTTCCTTTCATCTCGGGAAACACGCCACAACCACTGTTACTCAGGAGGAGCGCTCGTAGCCTTGAGTCACTCTGTTTGCTGCAGGTCTCGCTCTAATGGGACGTCTGTATGAACACCACAAAGGTCTCCCACATCATCTGGAGCATGCTAATGCTTTGCCTCGGCTCCCTGGAAGCTCACCGAGTTATTTTCGGTGAACTCGCCCCCCTCCCGCCCGGGATAAGAACGTTGCCTCTCCGCCTTTTGGTGGAGAAAATGGAAACGGGTTAACATTATTCTTCCCCAAATATCAAGGTTTTCCCAACGCAGCCGGGCCTCATTAGGGA
>NW_027283878.1:10000-74051 GCF_046629955.1 Centroberyx affinis
AGGTGGTTGCTAGGTGATTACTTGTGATTGCTAGGGTGTTGGTGGTTGCTAGGTGATTACTGATGGTTGCTAGGGTGTTAACAGGTGGTTGCTAGGCAAGGCAAGGCAAGTTTATTTATATAGCACATTTCAGCAACAAGGCAATTCAAAGTGCTTTACATAAAACATTAAAAGCATCGAGACAAAGTGAAAAAGAAAAAAAAGTGAAAAGGATCAAATTCATATAAAAGAACAAGCAAAATGCATTGCATTAAATGAATCAAATCAAGGTGATTAGGTGATTACTTGTGGTTGCGAGGGTGTTACAAGGTTGTTATAGCAGTAGTTGTAGTAGTAGTTAGTAGTAACAGTAGTAGGAGTAGTTGTGTTTCAAAGCAGAAAATGTTTCAGGATGTAAAACCTCAGCAGGTAAACGTCAGGTTTTTGGTGTCAGTCCCTCAGAATCAAAGAGCGAGGGCTTCTTTCTAGAGCCGCCATTTTGCACCGAGAGACGTTCAACAATCACACAGGGAGAGATCCATCAGAGAAGAGGAGAGAGACCAGTTTCTCCACCCACAGGAGCAGGAGAGAGACCAGAACGCAATGCCGCATCAAGAAAAGTTATGTTTTTGAGATCAGACACGCCCCAATGCTCATGAACTAGCTATATTCATACGCCCAGCTTTGACTGAATGCTACAAGTTCACGCCCCTTCTCTGGGGGCTGTCAAAAGGCATTCTGGGAAATGTAGGAAATCACAAAGTAGACGAGGCAGGTTGAGGGAAAGTGGGTTCACCAAGAAAGTAAAACACTTCATCACAAAAATAACGAATGCGTTGAACATCACAGATTGATGAGATCTGTGGACAGTGGAAGAGGGCGGATCTTTCCTTTAATGTCTGTCCCCTAAATCTGGGTCCAGCCCCCAGCCAGCACATCAAAAACCTATTTGCAGCGTTTTAGATTCTGTCTACTTCAGTCTCCACCCCCACTGCTGAGAGAGAGAGAGAGAGAGAGAAAGAGAGATGGAGATGGAGATGAGAAAATCTGCCCACTCAACCCCTCTGGGAGCGGAGAGTAAAGGCACAGAGTGAGATGAAGTGATGGCGAGTCAAGAAGAGAAAATAGAAGGGGGGGGGGGGGGAAGGAGGAAGAGACAGCGAAACAGAGAAGAGAAGAGAAGAGAAGGGACGGAACAAGAAAGTGCGTCGTCCTGTCATTTGTCCACAGAGAATAATGGGCCAAGCAAACTTTCCTTTGGTAATAAAAGCTTCCATCAGTGGAACAAAGATGCCATTTAGAGATGCCATACTCCGAAATTTAGCCAAACACACCCACTCATATCTCGCCATCAACAGACAATGAATAAGCCCCCCCCCCCACACACACACACAGACACACATTGCTCAAAGCGTTTTTTCACTACTGGAATTTCTTTTGTAGAAAAAGAAATCATTTCACATGAGTCACTGATGAGTCGACTGGCTGAAGAGAGAGGCACAAGTGATTGAATATAAAAAAAAAAAAAAAAAAACTGAAATCACAGTCGACTTTCGACAACCGCAATTTCTGCTTTGCAACACACGTTTTCTTCTTCTTTTGCTGTCAGGTGAAAATCTCATATCTCCAGTTTTGTTGATTTTCACGTTTTCATTTCAATTTGAAGGATTCCATGCTTTGAAAATTTGATATTTTGGAGATACAAGGTTTTTGCCTGACAGTGACGATATTGGTCTTTACACTCAAACAGCATCCTAACTAAGGCTGGGAGATATGGACAACATTTCTATCATGATTATCCAAAGAAATTATTTTGATCTGGGTATGTAACGATATTTGCCAACATTGAAAAATCCCATGTTAAATAATTTGATGTTGAACTGCGTGGGACTATACCAGATTTTCAACTAATATTCCCTGATTTGTTTCAGATCTCATTTTCTGAGAGATTTTAATTAGTCAGAAGGGAAAAATAACCACGCATCTCCAAAAAAAAACTTTTGCTGGGTGCAATCTCTGTGGTCTAAAAAAAAAAAAAAAAAAAAGGAAATACTAATTCAAATCTGTAAGACATTCTGGACAGCGTGCAGACACTTCAGCTCAGCAAGGAGCCGGACCAGAATGGGTCTCATCCCAAAAAAACACAAAAAAGAAATGAAAAGAAACGAAAGAAATGAGAGAAACCAGCAAAATGAAGAACTGGGGTGACTGGTGCTCTTGGTTCTGAGGAAAATGGTTTTACAGATTTTAACTATTTGCTTTTTATCATTAATTTAGACCAGTGATTCTCAACCTTTTTCATATCGAGGACCCGTAATTTAGTCCACATTAGAACCACAGACCCCCATTTGATGAGATTTTGTCTCTCGGACCCAAATCTGACAATATTTTTATTGTCAGATATGATTTTATCCAGAATTCCATCACTATCTGTATTGTAGGTAGAGAGATAACAGTGAAACTATGATCAAAACAGTCATTCTTCTACATTCTCTAATTGTGTTAACTTCTTGTAAATGAAATAATGCATCAGTTTGCTGGGGACCCCCTGGAACCCCCTCAAGGACCCCTGGTGGTCCTCGGACCCCACGTTGAGAACCACTGATTTAGACAACCGAATTGTGTATCACGATCATTCGATATACTATATGCTATAACTATAATATTGAGTTATTGCCCAGCCCTAATCCTGAGTATTAGTATGATCTCCTCTCCCATCACACACACCTCTTTTTTTTTGTATCGTCTTCATGTCCTGAACAGTAAATTGTGCAGGAAACGTTGTGTTTGCATTAACCAGATTCATATCTACCGTCTCAACCTTCGTTTGATCCGCGCTCTCATAAGTTATTCAAAGCGCTGACTCAAAACCGTTTCTGTTCTGATAATAGAGCGAGAAATGAAATAGATAGAAGAGTTTATGGAGCCTGGGCACCAATCCACGCAACAACAGGAGCCAAACCTGCCGCGAGGGCACAGAGAACAAGACCGGCTTCACATCACAGCCAGGCATGCAGAAAAAAACATGATGCGGATCGGCCGACATGCGGACCGCTAGCTGCCTCCAGACCGGGCCCGGGAGTTATTGGGAAGACAAAAAAACAAGTTCCCATTGATCTTTCTGCGCTGTGAAAAATCATTTCAGTTTTTGAACTCCCCCCAGCAGCACTCGGTTGCCAAAAAAATTTGAAGTAGGCTCGGTGGCATTTCAGCGGTTTATTATGTGACACATATAAGCTACTAGAGAAGAAGCCAACTGTTTTCTGGACACAGATACACAAATGGTTAGCAAATCATAATACATGTATTTATCTTTCACTACAAACTGTGCTACTGGGAGATTTAAAGGTGCGGAAGAATAACTCCATAAATAATACAATAATACTCCTGGCTAAAGGCTTTATCATTAAATGTAGAGGCGTAGGAGAAATGTGTTTGGAGAGATTCAGAAACTATGTAAAACATTACAGCAGGATGGAAGAATGTCTGACCCGAGTAAGTCTAGAACGACTAATTATTCATGAAAGGTGGGATAGTTTGAGAACTGGGGAAGGATGGATATGAGTTATGTTCCTAACTACATTTGACTGGGAGTTGGGCTGGTGACTAAGAGGACCATTATGCTATGTATGTATGTAGATAGTTGGATATGTGTGAAGGGTGATGTATTTTTTGCATTGCCATACAATATGTGTATATGTGCATATAGATATATATGTATACGTACATGGGATTATGTGTGATTGTGCATGTGCAGATGTATGTGTGTATCTATCATGTCAAAATGTACCTCATCTCAAAATGTGTTAAAAGAATTGCTGTAAAATCAAAAATAATGTAAAAACAATGCTATATGTCCTCCAAAGCAGGGGGTGGTGGAGGGGTTAAATTAAAAAAAAAAAAAGAAAAAAAAAAAGAAAAAAAGAAGCCAACTGATGTTTTACAACGTTAAGAGGAAGAAAAGTCAAAGCCACCTGGTTTCACTGGGGATGCCATCAAAACATCCCCACAGAGCTATAGTAATCCTATAATACATCTTAGAACTACTATACAAATATCACAGCAAAACTAAAAGGTTCTGCAGGAATATATTAGGAATGTCATCATAGCAGATGAAAAAATACTATAAAGTATGACAAGATCACTATAAGCTCATTATTGAGTGCCACAGACAAACTGTATGTCCCTATAGGAATATTATAGTGGTTATTTGTAAGGGAATTCAGAAACTATAATTAGAGAATAGCCTAGGCCTACTATATATAAACCTGTTTACAAAGCAACTCTGATGGAAGAGAACTATAATAATCCCAGAATAAATTTTAGAATACTATACAAGGATCCTATACAAATATCACATATCAAAACTACAAGTTCCAGTAAGAATATTATGAAATATGGATTATAATAGCAACATCATAGCGATATCATAGGAGATTAAACAATACCATCAAGTATGATTAGATCACAGACAAACTATAACTCCCTATAGGAATATTGTAGGAATATTACAGTTGATTTTTCGTGAGGGAATTCAGAAACTCATACACTCTCATATATAATTAGAGGATATGCTATAAATCTCCGGCATTAATCCGCAGTAAAGAATCAGCAGAATCTCAGTTTCTACTCACCGCTCCCGGTTCCTCCGGTTACCGTGAAGCGGCTCGACCAGCAGCGGATCCGGACTGTGTGGGGTGTGAGCGCTCACCGACCCGCTGGAGCTCCGCACTGTCAAGCCAGCCAGAATAAAACACAATACTTCCGGTAATGAATTTCAAAATAAAAGCAGAACTGACCCTATAATTGATTAGGCTGCAACTTTTTTGACGAATACAAAATAGCCTATCAGAGTGAAAGAAAATAATGTAATAAACGAGGAACGGGCACTAAATCTTCTTTTTATTGAGCAAATTATCATTTCCCGAGCATAAATAGAGAGCGGGACACAGAAATGGGGGCAAGTGGGAGGCGCTGTTTAATTCAATAATAATAATAGTAAACTTTATTTCTGATAGAAAATATGTTCAAAGATCATTTTGCTAATCCCATCTCCTGTCTGGAACAACTTCACCTTCCTATTCCTGAACGCTGCGAATGCTCCAACGAGTTCATCTTCCTCCTTATCCTTTATCGGATCATCTCTCTTTACATATCAGATCATAAATACTCGTGTGATCGATTAATCTATATATGAGTCCCAATGGCTGTGCTAGATATGACATACGGCCGTGCTATATGCCAATGCAAGATGCCAAATACACAGGGCTGCCAAAATACATAGGCTAAATAAAGATCATAAAACCTGGAAAACAGGAAAGGATGTATACTATCTTGAAAAAGTCAATTTTAACCCATAAATGTGTCACTTAAAAAAAAAATAATAATAATAATAATAATGCTTTTATTTTGAAGGAGAAATCGCCTAACTTCTGGTATTATTCTGTCTTTCTCTGTCTGGCTTGACGCAGCAGTGGATCACTGTGGGACTCTGGCTGACTGCAACACCTAGTGTGCATTAAAGGAAAAATCCACCCAAAACACTTTAACACTGTTTTTAAAAAAAAAAAAAACAGCTATTTGTGATGTGATGCAGGCGTGACTCTCACTTTTTCTTGACTTAAAAATCTCTCACTCCGCTATCGCTATCGCTCTCTCTCTCTCTCTCCACCTCCACACAAAACTAATAGCTGAATGCAACAAGTTCACAACCGTTCTCTGGTGGTTGTCGAAAGGCATTCTGGGAAACGTAGGAAATCACTAACTGCAGTAGAAGTAAACAAGGCAGGTTGAGTAAATTAAAGTAAATCACAACCCTTCATCACTAAATAACTCCTGGAATGCGTTGGACATCACAGACTGATGATACTAACAATGTAAGAGGATCTGAGGGGATTTTTCCTTTAATTTTACATCAAGAAACTGAAGAATTGTTTTTCTCATCGTTTACAATCTTTTTTTTTGTGAAATAGAGTTGACATCATAAATCTGTGTCATGTAAATTCCTAGTATACATCATATTATCATCAAAGTGGTGTGAAGTCATCTGAGGAGAGGGTCTTTTAAGGACAAAAACACACATAAATGAATGCTTTTTTTCTTAAAATATAATTGAGTTTTGTTTATATATCGGTGGCTGTTTGTCTTATGATGATCACAGAGTGGAAGTCATAATTCACCTTTCCTTTTGATTTACCACCACATCACTGCACACTGTTAAAGCTAAGGCAAGGTGAGTGAAATATGAAGCGACAACGTATCGAAGCATTATTATTATTACTCGATCCATTCCGCTGAAGTGTTTTTGGCCCCCAGAAAGGTGCGGAAGCGAAAAGATATACGCTGCTGCTCCACGGCCTCCAAATCCCACTCTGCGCGCGGTTTAATCTGAATGAAAAGATTTAGAAAGATTAAGGGTGAAATTGTTTTCTATAAACGGTTTCTCTTTACAGTTAACTTGGGGATTACGGCCGCTCTGTCTTCATATTAAATCCTCTTAAGGGACTGCTGTGAGTAGATGAGCCCCGAAAAAACAGAAAAGCATTAACTCTTATATACTGGAGGCCAAAACAAGAAGTTTTTTTTTTTTGTTTTTTTTTTTGAGGTGTGGAGAGAAAACCCCAAACAGTTCCCACATGACCTCTAGACCAGTGATTCTCAACCTTTTTCCTATCAAGGACCCCTAATTTAGTCCACATTTAGACCCCCATTTGATGAGATTTTGTCTCTTGGACCCAAATCTGAGAATATTTTTATTGTTTGATGTGATTTTGTCCAGAATTCCATGCACTATCTGTATTGTATGGCAGAGAGATAACAGAGAAACTGTGATCAAAACAGTCATTCTTCTACATTCTCTAATTGTTCTTGTAAATGAAATAATGGTGAAGTTTAACAATTCATCGATTTGCTGGGGGACCCCCTGGAACCCCCTCAAGGACCCCTGGTGGTCCCCGGAGCCCACGTCGAGAACCACTGCTCTAGACCCGAGTGACTAGATGAAATGTCCCAGTGAAGCATGATGGCAGCCTGACTTGGTCTGTCTGTCTGCACCGGGGGGGGGTTAGGGTTTGAGGGAAGCGTGTGGATCAGATGTGGTCACACTCTGCTTATTAGACCCGAAGAGACACAGCGTGAACCTCAAGACTCTCACGTCCTTCCACTTGAGTAGAGAGACTGGGAAAAAACCCGAGTACAGAAGGGGAGAGGAACAGAGGAATTCACGTCTGTATGTTTGACACCGCTGTCTTTCTTCTTCTCTGCGTGTGTGTGTGTGTGTGTGCATATATAGGCCATACACACACACACGAGTGAGCATGACTGAACTGTCTGAGCGTTGATATGAAGGCTGCTGCCGCTCCACTCCATCCTCTGTAATTGACCAAAATGTGCCAGACGCTGTCCACTGGTGCTGAGAGATAGCGCTTTATTGTTTTTCCTTTTGAGGGGTAAATGCGCCTCCAACCAGTTTAGACGCTCTGATGTCTTCTTCATCTGCGCTAATAAAGTCAGAGAGGACAGTGAGCGAGTCTGCATCAGCCACAGTCAGGCAGTCAGTAGAACACTTCACCTTCTTATATAAGCTTTATTTAACTAGGAAGTCACATTGAGATTAAAACCTCTTTTTACAAGTGAGACCTAGCCAAGGCAGGGTCACATAGCATCAGACACATAACAGGACAACATCAAAATCACAACAGCAACAATAGGTACGAAAAGAATACATTACATAATATCAATGGTGGAAGAAGTACTGTACTGAGATATTTTACTTAAGTAAAAGCAGCAATACAACAATGTAAAGATACTCCATTACAAGTAAAAGTCCTGCATTCAAAATCTTACTTAAGTAAAAGTACATTGTAGAGTTACCGCTTGTACCACTACTTAAAAGGGATGCTAGTGTGGCTGACTGGCACTGGAAAATCTTCAAAAAAAAGATGTCGATATGCTGAAGAAGGGAATCATGAGGCAGAGGTATAATGCAAACGAGGTTGTGGTTTTATTAACCAAAAATGATAAGCCAGAAATCAGGAAACAAAAAGACACAGCCCCGGGATGCTACAAATATCAACTCAAATCAAACACTTCCACAGCCTCACAGCAAGCTGTTACACTCTCTCTACCAAGGTCAGAATGACCAGCTTATATACCCTCCCCAGCCCCACCTTGATTGGACTGAACTATTATCATAGGTAAACATAGGGTAGGCTATACAAGAGGAGGTTATCATAAATGTTCTTAAAATGTAAATGAAAGATACATTTTCAAACATTATATAGGATGACTATCTAAATAAAACAATAAACAGTCACCATTCTATGTGGGCAATTTAACTTCCACATTACACTTTAGCCAGGGAAAGTCTCTCCCCCATTGACTTGGTATGGCCCAGGCCACACCTTAAATACAGGGATGCAGACACACGCTCTCCCCTTTTACTCTAACCAGCCCAAGGAACAGGTAAGACTCTGCACAGGTAAGGTGACATATTACATTAGAATGCAGTCATTTTGGGGAAATAGGGTCAGGTGAAAAGGTAGGGGAGAAGCCTTTTCACACATAAGTATTGGCAGCAAAATGTACTCAAAGTAAACGTACTCATTATGCAAACTGTCCCCATTTAGAGAGTTACATTTTTCATAAATGATTGGAATATTAATACTGATTTATTGACATACATGTACATGTAAGCAGCATTTTAAAGTTGTCAACGTGAAGCTAATCTTAACAATTTAGCTATACTTTTGGGTAGTCTAATCTATAACAATGCTATTTTATAGTTATTTTATAAAGATGATCAAATAAATATATTAAATTAAATATAAAATATTGATCTTAAAAGTAACTAGTAACTATAGCTGTGAAATAAATGTAATGGAGTAAAAAGTACAATATTTCCCTCTAAAATGTAGTGGAGTATAAGTACAAAGTAGCATAAAATGGAAATACTCAAGTAAAGTACAAGTACCTCAAAATTGTACTTAAGTACAGTACTTGACTAAATGTAATTAGTTACTTTCCACCACTGCATGATACAGTGCATAAACAAAAACAAGGCAGCAATATTTAGTCATGTGTTGATTAGATGAAGCAGCTGCAGCTAACAGTGACCACTTCCATTATTCTAAGTTTAAAATCATTTAAAGAGATAAGAGTCAAGTTTGAGATTGTCCTGCAAATCATTCCAGGACAGGACTGTAGTAGAACAGGCTTGATCTGCCAACCTCTGTTCTGCTAGAAGGCTTCAAACTGAAGTCATTTGTGCGACCTAAGATTATGACTGCTTTGCAAAAGTGAAAACTGTTGTAGCCTATGCAAAGTGAGGGATGACCGTCCTACCATGCTGTATAAGGTACAATGATGGGTCCTGAAGCTAGAATTAGTGACATACCTCAAGGCTGAGTGATACAGGGGGTCAACAAGGTGGACGATGAGGCAAACCTATAAATAGTATCACCAAAATCGATCTGAGTCAGTAAAAGGCCAGCAACTAAACGTTTTCTAGATGCCATGGAACAACAGGACTTTAGCCTGTACAGAAAGCCCAGTGTAAATTTTAATTTCTTTGCGAGATAGTCGATGTGGTATTTAAAATTCAAGCTTTTGTCCAACCAAATTCCCAAGTATTTGTAATTATCAACAGACTGAATAGAGACACCATCAAGGGTATTGATGGAGAGGGTTGGAGCCTTTGTTCGCCCAGGGGAAAAAAAAAATAGTTTAAGTTTTGGTTGAGTTTAAAAGCAATTTCAGATCCGATAGGGTCTATGTACTAAGAACTACTATGTACTGAGAACAGTGCTTGTGTAGAGTTTATGTCTATATAAATATATATACTGTATATATGACCGTGATGTGGCCATGCTGCAAATTTCCCCTTGTTTCAGTCTCTCTGCCATCGGTTTATGCTGATTTTGAATTTAGATATTAGAATCTGACAAGCAGAAATCATTTCGCTCAAGAAGAGGTATGAAGATATTCTGGACACCTAATGTACATTAAAGGAAAAAATCCACCCTAAAACACTTTAACACTGTTTACAAAAAAGCAGTTATTGGTGATGTACTTTGCATTCCTGGGTCAATTTAGATGATTGCTGTATTTTTCTTCTTGGTGGATAACTAGCCAATTGTAGACGAGGTGATGTCACCTCCAGATATTTCCAGCAACTACAATGGAGTTTGATATTAGGATTAAGAATTTGGATATTAGGATCTGACAAGTAGAAATCATTTCGGTCAAGAAGAGGTGAAGATATTCTGGAGATATTTGGCCTGTAAGGGTCTAATGGTATTTTTTTTTTTTTTGCAAATCATGTGTGATGTGAAGAATGAAAGTGAATAGTTTTGGGACAGGAGACACTTGGGAGTTGCACAGGGGGGAGGGGAGCTTCAAGTCTCAATATTTTATATATATTAATTTATTCATTCTTTGTTTGTTTTTTTAAGTGTTTCTTGTTTTTGTGCCCCTACTTGGTTTGTGTTCTTTTGTATGTATATGTACTGTGGCTAGGTGTATATGTTTTTAGATTTTCTTTTTCTGGACACAAAAAAAAAAAGGAAAAATAACAATAAAAAGATTTAAACCCGAGAAGAGGTGAAGGTGGGAATTACAAAGTTATTGTTGCGCCTGGAGCAGGTGTCGGCCGACACTGGGCTAGACGATACATGCATGTCCCTATAGAGGACAAGTGTCCAACTCTTATGAATTTATATTAATATTCTCTCACTTGAACTCCAAACTCAAACAACCTGCTTCTGAACAAAAAACGTCGGCCGAAACCCGGTCCAGCCTCAGAATGGAGCAGAAAATACACACAGCACATCACAGATTAGCATGGCATTAAATGTACTGATAGTGGGTGTTAAAGATGTGATAAATATGTTAATAAAAACATGTCAAGCAACAATCTGAGGTATTGACTCTTATCAAGTCATGCCAAGTTTATATATAGAGCGTTTTTAACACCCAGGTTGGTAACACTTTACAATAAGGGTACATTAATTATGGCTTAATATGCATTAATTAACAGTTAACTAATGTGTCTGGTAATCATTTACTAATGGTGTTCATGTTAACTAAGGTATTAATTTATGCATTATTTAATAGTCATCTTTATAAACTATTAAATAATGTATAAATGAATACCTTAGTTAACATGAACACCATTAGTAAATGATTAAATTATTACCAGACACATTAGTTAACTGTTAATTAAGGGTTAGTTAATAAGCATTAACTAACCCTTAATTAATGTACCTTTATTGTAAAGTGTTACCCACAGGTTTGTCAGTTTATAGAAAACAAGGGACACAAAAACAGATGAAAAACAATAATAAAACATGATAAAGCACGTACAACAGAAAACAGGGGCCAGAAGATGTGCATGTATGTGTGTGTGTGTTTCAAGTAAAGAATGACAGCACCAAAACCGTCAGAAATCCAGTTGTTTTAAAGCGTCTGATGCTGAGGCTGGTTGTTCCCCTGCAGACAGCCTGTCCTCCGCCCGCCTCACTGAGCCCGAGTTTTGGACGGCACACGATGCTGCTGTGCCCCCTTAGGCGATTAAAGATGCACTTTGTAGTTTTGTATCTTTTAGCAATCAGCTGGCTGCAGATAAACAGGGGGGAGCAGCTGTGTTCCCCCATGTAATCCCCCCCCACCCACCAACCCACCCCCGACTCAAACCATGGCCCCACATGCAGGATCCCTCCTCTCTTTGATTCACTGATCTTAAAGGGCAAAATTCAGATGTTTTACTGTCCCATTGCACAAACAGTAGAGATACACGAGGCTGTCGAGCGTATTTAAAAGTCCAACTCTCTTCTAACGTAGGCGCGTAGATTCCAGGGACGTATCGACTGAACCAGCATGAAGAGAATCCACACACTAGTAAACAAGAGGAGAAAAAGTTGTAAATGTAAATGGGTTTACTGTTTGGAAACCTTGCAGCCCTATGGGTTGAATGAAGAACTAGGTCTCCAGTGTTTTCTCCCTGTCACTGTCATCTGTTCATGGATGATCATTCTTGAGGATGTTTTCTTGACCTAGATGTGGATTGTATTTCCATTGTCTTACCTTTGCATTAGTAGTATTTTCAATCAGGAGAGACTAGGATGAACGCTCAAATGAAAAACTTTATTCATGACATGAAACATGGAGACTTTGGCGTAAGCTCCATGGAGGAACTCCTCCCATTCGTGAAGTTAGGAGTACATCCGGGAGGGGAGCTATACTTTTGGGTATAGTCTAATCTAGGACTGCCCAGAGGGGAGTTCCTCTTGAGCCAGGACATTGGTGGGGATGGGGTGGAGGAGGGACGAAGGTAAGCACAGCAACTGGAGTGACAGCAGCATACAGCATAGATCTGAGAAATCTGAGTAGTCACTTAGATCAGTGTTTCCCAACCCAGTCCTCAAGGACCCCTTTTCCTGCAAGTATTGGTTCCAGCTCTACTCTTGCACACCTGATCCAGTTAAGGTCTTAATGCTGATTGGTAGAGACAGATCTACCTGAACAGAGCAGCATGGAAGTGTGTAGGCCCCAGTGGGATCAGGTGTGCAAGAGTAAAGATGGAATAAAAACTTGCAGGACAGGGGGTCCTTGAGGACTGGGTTGGGAACCACTGACTTAGATGATTGGCTCTCTGAAAAGAGAGGCCTGCACTTGTTATTCACGCCGGGCTTTCTACTCCACTACATTTATTTGACAGCTTTAGACAGATGGAGATTTGACACAATGGATAATATAACAAGCTTAAGCTTAACAAGATTAAACCAGTGGTTCCCAACCTAGGGGTCGGGCCCCTCCAAAGGGTCACCAGATAAATCTGAGGGGTCGTGAGATGATTATTGGGAGAGGAAAGAAGAAAAAACAAAGTTCTGATACACAAATCTGTTTTCAGTTTTTGGACTTTTTCTCTAATCTTTGATTTTTGCTGAAATATTGGATCATTTGAACATTTGTTGTGGAGAACGTTCTCCCCAAGACGACTTGGGAAGAACGTTCTCCACAAGGACACAAGTATGGACTTGGCGTTCTTGGTGTTTTGAAAATCAGCCGTTATCTGGGTCAATAGATCCCAGGTGTTTGAGTAGAGCCTGTAAGTGGTGTGTAGTTCTTTCTTGTTTGTGTGGAAGATGTGATAGAAACGCTTTGTGCATATCAATCAATCAATCAAACTTTATTTATATAGCACCTTTCAAACAAATCAAATGCAATTCAAAATGCTTTACAAGCGATTGACAAAACTTAGGATGTTAAAAATGGATTTAGAGACTAATGCACACCAAAACAACCAAAAACCCCAAAAGTTAATTGAATAAGACAACAATAAAAGATGGGTAGTGAAGATAATAAAAGATAAATAATAAAAAATAATACAAGCAATAGAAATAACAATAAAAATAAATAAAAAAAATACATTGATTATAGTAAAACAGTAAAATATTAATAAAATATAATAAAATAAATAATAATGATCAACAGTGAAATGTTGATAAAACAAAATAGAATAAAATAAATAATAATGATAATAAATAAAATAAGTATAAATACTAAAACCAGAAAAAACACTACATAAAAGCCAGACTGAATATGAGCACTTTGCACTTATGAGCATCATGTTATAAAATATAATATATTTTTTGTTTCCTCCTTTTTTTTAAGTAGCGTGCAGAATCGCTTCATGCTGGGTGAATTTCCATTGCGCAAACAGACTGTAATATATCTGCGGGGCATGATGGGCTTCTTGATCAATACCGATGACTCAACCATTACATCACCGGGTGCTGCTGAGACTTCTGCCTTTCGAAATTCACTTTCCAATCCATACTCTGTTTTGGTTCAGAAACTCCCAACACACAACACAGAGTTTCAAGACTCTCCCGCTCAGCGATGGAGGAGTCTCAACACCTTTCAGCTCTGAAGGCTAGAAACTCTTGTCCAAAAAAAAAAGCCAAAGCAGTTTTATTACCTGGAGACATATCACCTCCTCACTAGATGTTCCTGCTGGATCTCTGCTCTAATTAGCTATCTTACTCCTCTACATTGTGAAAATGTAAAATCCTTTTTTCAGTCATTTTTCCTCAACAAAATAAATATCCTAATAGAAAAATGAAGTGCTGCAGTGTGATACAGCACATAATGTGAGATGGCTCAGACTGCAAAGTTAGTTACATGTCCAGTAACACACGATAACGTAAGTGTCCCCTAAACGCCTCGCATGGAGAATATCGGTAGACGGTACAATTTACCGATGTTCCCTAAACGCCTCATACGCATGCTACTGCTAGCGTTTTTGCTGCTCTCAACCCGGTTAACTTTGCTACATTACAAATTACTTTTACATTTACATACATTACATTTAAACTTACGCTAGTTCTGCTCAAGCACTCATAGCTCTCTCCTTCTTTTAGCGACTTTCTCGCTAATCCCACAGTTGTTTACACGCTTTTCAGATCTGCTAGTTACTTAGCTTAGCAGTTAGCGATAGCTTAGCAGTTAGCGATGGCTTCTCTCTCTCCCTCTCAGTTTAATTAATGATTAGCTGTTAATGTTTACGTTAACGTTACACATATTTTGCGGGAGTGGGAGAAATCTCGCGCTACTGTTGATGTCCAGCGTGATGACGTAGGAGGAGATTAGTTCTGTCAGTGTTGCTGCAATACATACTGGTCACCAATAGAGGTCGATAAAGGTCATAGATTACTTATTGCCCCTTTAATCTTCACACGACAACAGATTAGGTTAAACTGTTGTTTGTCAAGAAAAGAAACTGTGCTCTCTTCTCTCAATTATCAAACAGTATTCTAAATCCATAATTATTGAGAGGTGAGAGTGCAGATGTTTTCTGTTTTTTAAGCAACAATGCGCCTAGCGACAGAACATTTATTAATTTGCTTCTCAAGTCTCCGTGCAGGTTATCAAAAAGCTGAATGTAATCGTCTCTCTGCTGGCAGACTGCAGCTTTGTGCTCCATCTGAAGGCGAGTGATCCAGTGCAGAGTCGAGAGGGTTTTGATTCTGCAACTCCCATTAATGAAAACACTGTTACTGTTGTATAGTTTAGCACTTAGCGCCATACAGATGGAGATAAACATAGAATCGGTTTGTTTTCAGTGCAGTTGGAGATCAAAGCGTCTTTTTATTTTGTTTGTCAGATTTCGGGATGATTTCAGAGGTTTGCATCAGTAGTTTGAAAGAGCTATTTAGAACTAAAGTAAAGTGAAATCCTCATTGTGTTATTTATCTTGTCTCCATCTTTGTTGCTCAGCCTCATCGCTGTGGAGTTTCTGCTCTGCACTTCCCAGAGGTCACCTGTCAATCAAACAGGTGACCTTGTCTTCCGGTGAATGTCCACTGAAGGGAAATTAGAAATTGCGGGGATTGCGGGAAGACGAGCGACCAGAATTTGCCGGGGTAGTCGACCTCTTGGCTGCTTTATGCAAATTTTCAAGCGGCCAACACAGATGTTAAATCAGGTGAAGAGTGGGTGTCTGCTTGTGTAACAGGTGTGATCTCGCGTTGTGTTGTGTAAAGGCACCACAGACCAGGATTCCCAGTTGAGTTGGTTTATTCTGATAATAGACAAACAGTGCGATCACTGAACTGTTCTGGAACATGTATCTTCAGCAATGATGATACTAGGAATATAGAAACACTCATGTTACCATACACACACAGCTTGGTAGTTGGCTAACTTAGCTAGCCACATAGCCTACATCCCGTTATAATAGATATAATGAATATGCAAATCTACAATTGCACAAAAGTCTTTGTCCATGTCTAAACTCCTCTGGGTACATACAGTATACATTGATATAATGATAAAATTATGAACAAAAAGTGTTATAACCATGACCTACCGCTTACACGGGCAAGTTAAACCGGGAAGAACGTAAGGTGCGTCATTCCCTTAAAGGCAACCACACAAGTATTTTAAAGTGAGAGAACACTAGGCCAAAATACACATATATATAGACCTCTGGTACAATGGCAAGTGGAAGCATTATTAACCGTGTTACACTCAAGTTCCATCACAAAACTAGTTCCGCCTGTCATCTGTTCCTCTGGATATGGAGGAGAAATTAATTATTGCTATGTCAGCACCATAGCTCCTGCATCACATCGCTAGCTTGCCTGGGAAACTAAGCAGGTTTGGCTGTGGTTAGTCCTTGGATGGGAGACCAAGTGGTGTTGGAGGACCAGTAGGAGGCGCTCTTCCCCGTGGGTGCTACACATCGGTGGTGGATGAGTTGAGACCCCCCCCCCCCCTGATATGTGAAGCGCTTTGAGTACCTAGAAAAGCGCTATATAAAATGTAATCAATTATTATTATTCATGTCCAGTCACACAATATTATATGATGCGTCTTCGGTGTGGAGGATGGAGTGTGAGGTGTCAAATTGTGGGTGAAGAGAAATTTAATTGCATGCATTTATCGATTCAATTGGTATTTATTTAGCACGCAACCCTGCAATTATAAAAGCAAAATCTGCATCCGGTACAAACACACCCACTTTCACACCAACAAGGCAGCCAGTATCTCTGAATGTAGAGTTCACCGCCTGTTCAGCCATGGCGGCTATCGCTGCTCATGCTATAACTACCCAGTTCTTCTTCTTCTGTTTATTCCAAACAAACTGGAAAGGATTTTTTTTTCCCCAGGTAAGAGCGACCAGACACCGGCTGTTTAGAGCAGACAGTGGAAAAGCTTTCATGAGCTGAATATAGCTTGAATTAAAGCAGCAAAGCGGACATTTATTTAGATGAAAATGAGGAGGATTACTAGGGGGAAAAAAAAGCCCATTTCACTGTGCTGTCGAGTTTGTGTGGGCGATGAAGTTCCTGCCAGTTGGACAACCGGCAACTAGCATCACCTGTGGCCTCACACACACACACACACACACACACACACACGGAGAGTCCACAGCCGTTCATAAGTCATAGTGTAATTGCGGCCTCCTGGCTGGCTGGTTGAGATGAATGTTTCTGCCCAGAGAGTAAATAAGATTCTGAGTCTGTGTTAATATTATCCAGCTGGCTGAAACTGAAACCAATCATTCCTGTTTTTTTGTTTTTTTTCTTTCCTTCCCACACCAATCCTCCTTCAGAGCGCTGAACGTTACTGCTCCTAAATGGATAGTTTGCGAGGAATGAGTGAAAGCTATAAATAATGAGAAAAAAAAAAAGAAATAGGTCAGCGAGACCAAGAGAGGGAACAGAAGGTGTGGTAAGCCTTGAGTCCTGCACTGCACTGCGGAGCCAGAGGGCAGGAGCTGTGAGACGTGAACTGTAGTGAAACTGAGAAAAAATGACTTCACATCTCATCTCATACCCCAACAAAAGCATCACAGGTAGAGAAGTGGACTTTGTGTCATTGACAGTGGTGGAAGAAGTACTCAGTATAAAAATACTCTGTTACAAGTAAAAGTCCTGCATTTAAAATGTTACTTAAGTAAAAGTATTAGCATCAAAATGTACTTAAAGCAACAAAAGTAAAAGTACTCATTATGCAGAATGGCCCATTTCAGAATAATACAGTATATATGATATTATTGAATTATAATTATTGATGCATTAATGTGTAAGCATCACTTTAATGTTGCAGTTGGAAAAGGTGGGGCTGATTTCCACTACTTTATATACTGCTGGGTAGTTTACAGTAATCTATAATAATACATCACAATTTATTAGTTGATTATATTTTGTATTAATAATCTGAATCTGCAAAGTAACTTAAGTTATCAAATAAAGGTAGTGGAGTAAAAAGTACAATGTTTCCCTCTGAAATGTAGTGGAGTAGAAGTATGAAGTACCATCAAATGGAAATACTCAAGTAAAGTACAAGTACCTCAAAATTGTACTTAAGTACAGTATTCGAGTAAATGTACTTAGTTACTTTCCACCTCTGGTCATTGAATATAATTTAACTGTATAATTTTTGATGATATCAAATGTAAACCTTAATGATGTCAAACTAAACGTAGTTACTGCTGTTTTCCAGAATAGCTCTACAATATTCAGCCAGGATTCAGCTCCCTCACACTTTAAAGTAATAATCTGGGACATTTTTTTTTATAAAAAGTAAATCTCTGTTTTGTTACTGTCTATTCCTGATTGCTACAACACAGCAACGATCCAACTATATCCAGTTCATAAATCTTTTCCACTGTCTGCTCTAAACAGCCGGTGTCTGGTAGCAATTTCTCCTCTTCTTTCTTTCCCTTCTCTTGTTTGGAATAAAAAAGAAGAAGAAGAACTGGGTAGTTAGCATGAGCAGCGATAGCCGCCATGACTGAACAGACAAAGAGAAGAGAAACTCAAACTGCATCAACAGAAACTCCAAGCTCCGCCCACACTGTTTGATTGACAGGTGGAGTGTACTCTCTTGCCTCACTCACGCATCAGCTGACTCATGAAACAAATGAGCTGACCGAATGCAGCTGTGCTCATGCTGGTTGAAAACTCATATTGAAGCACAGTCTTTCACTTCAAACAATGGAAATATTCACTCGCTGTGTAGTAAAAAAAAAAAATAGTTAGCCTGCTGCCTCTGCTCCGGATCAATACGGATCAGTGGGTAAAATCCCTGACTGGGCAGAAATTCAGCCTTCCAGGATTCTCAGTCAATTTCCTTAATCAAACAATTAGTGGAAACATTAACCGGCGGCCACGCAGGCATTGATCTCTATTGATTGGACTAATGTGGTTTCTGTAATGCTAGTGGTGACAGAGCCACTTCGAAGGTCTTTATGCACATTATGGAAGCTAAACACAATACTAAAGGCTGATAATGAAGCAATAAGCCAACAGAGGCTTTACAGTGAAGTTAAAGGCTATAACAGGTGGAGTGAAACTATTCCAGCTGTTCTGAAATCGCTGTAAAATATGAGATCAAGTGGGTTATTGCTTTTATAAAACTGTTGTATTAAAATAAAGAGCGCCATGTACAGTAATTGATATTTAAATAATAATAATGAAGCAAGAATAACAACGCAATATCGGCTACTTCTTGAACAGTAGTTAAAGTGGTACCTAAGTGGCACATATTTTCAGTTAGTGTATTAATATTTAAATGAGCTATTATGGCTGGCAGGTGTGAGCTTATATATTCATTAGTATTTAAATTTACTCTTAATTTAGTCACAGGTGTGTGTTGATATATTATCATATTACATCAATAACAGCTATTTAAATTAACGGTTAATTTGGTCACAGATGTGAGTTTATATATTGTAATATTTTATCATTAATAGTTAAATGAACAGTTATGAAGTCACAGGTGCGCTTTTATGGGGTACTTTACAATCAGCCAATCAGAAATGAGGACAGACCTGCAGCGAGCCTACTTGGCCAAGACAGGAAAATACTTCTGTACTGTCCCTTTAAATATGAAAGAGAAGAAAAAGTTTAACAGACATGCGCACAACGTACAGTGGAGGACTAAATGCGTCAACTTGTTTTTGTCCCTTCTGCCTAGTTTACTGTTGCATGTGTTGTGGTTTATATGACTTGGTGAGTAACGGACGCTGTTAATTAAACTGAGACTCCCGTAATACAGACAGACAGACAGACTGGGAATAGATACCGACTCTTTTCTCCAGCCGTTATGTTCAACCTGAGTAAGTTTATGTCACTTAGAAAGAAAAATGAAAAGGCTGGAAAACGGTTATGGAGCAGAAGCTACGAATATTGATTAGCACTGAGCGAGTAACTCACAGTAAAGATCAATATAGTGCTCTTTTCATTAAGTTACATACATTAACTTGCTTGTTTTCTTTTAGAATGTGCGATTCGGTAATGGCAACTTAATTACGACGTACGCATTTTAAAAAGAAACATTTTTTTTGTGTTGTAACCGTGCTTGCAGTAACAAAGTAACGTAACGTCTGTGCGGAGGAATACATGGGCTTTGTTTGTATTTTGGAAACATTCCCAGCAGCAGAGTTACTGTACCAACTCATCCGCTGTTAATGCATTTCCAAATATGTAGCTCAGTCCCGGATGGTGTATGAGGAACAAGCATATCCGCCTATTATTATTACCCACACCCCCCTCCTTCCTCCCTCCTTCCTATTACTCAGCGGTCAAAAGTTTAAGCAATGATGAGCAGCGTCATTCTACCAGACTATAACCTCATTCACAAAGCAAAAAAATATATAAAAAATAAGTGCCTTATTTGTCAGAAATGGGTTTGAAAATGTATTTTAAAAGGTACGCACACACACAGGGAAATGCAGTATGTGAGCATGGAAACACACACACACACACACCTTTTCTTCAAAGCTGTATGTATCTGAGAGCTTTGGAATGAACTACCCAGACTACCGGTCCATTGTTAGTGCTGTTTATATTAAAGGAATAGTTCACCCAAAAATTAAAATTCAGTCATTATCTACTCATTCTCGTGCCAGTTCAAACTCGGGTGAGTGTTTTTTCTTCACACAACTTACCTGGAGTTCTCCAGGCTCGCTGCTGGAGGAGCTTTCTTCCAGTGAATGGGGAGTGAATGGGGAGCCGGACGTTCTGCTTCAAAAAGGGAAATAAATGTCCATAAAATGACTCCATAAAGCTTGTGTAGTATAATCAAAGTCTTCTGACGCCTGGCGATCGCTCTATGAGTCGGAAAAAAACGTAATTTGATCCATTATTTCTTGAAAATCGCTGGCATGAGAATGAGTAGATAATGACCCAAATTTACATTTTTGGGTGAACTATTCCTTTAATGCTGTTCTATGTAAGGACAGTGATGATGTTAATGTGTGACTCAGTGTTTTGTGTACAGTTGTGTGCTCATGTTTGTTTTCCTTGCACCTGGCTACAAGGAGAAATCCCCCTCGGGCCACAGTGAAGTCGAGCTGAGCTGAGCTGAAATTGAAGTGAAGTGAACCGGACCGCGCTGTCGCTTTCTGTCCCCGGAGCGGAGATGAACGAGGACGCATTCGAGGTCCCCGAGAGGACCGAGTACCGCTACCTGGTGCAGGAGGAGGGGGAGGAGGAGGTGCAGTACGTCCACCACAGGCACTACATCAGCCCCTTCCTGGTGCTGTCCCGCCGCTGCGTCTTCCTCCTCTGCCTGGCGGTGCTGTCCCTGCTCAGCCTGGCCGGCTACCTGGCCTACGTGGCCCAGACGCTGCCCGCCGGCCTCGCCCGGGTCTCCACCGCCTGCGGAGGCTTCCAGGGGCGACACGTGAGTTCACGCTCTGGGCACAGAGGAGGAGGAGGAGGAGGAGGAGGAGGAGGAGGGTGGCGATGGTGCCTTCGAGTTCGGAAGTCATAAATATGACCTGACGTGCGTTCCGAGTGCTTCTTGTGCGGAGAGCTACTTAGTGTTGCAGCGGCAGGATGGAGAGGGGGAAATGCACATCCAGCATGTAATTGATGCTTTCATTAATTTATTAGCTCAAAGTTGATGCTTACATCACTTTGACCCAGTGCCTGAATTGGACCAAAAAAAAAGGTGCCAGTACCCTAATTCAGCAGTTGCATGACATGAGCATCGCATGTGTCTTGGACGTATTTATATTTAAACGCATATCTTCGTAATATATCCCACTTCAAATGTATTTCTGTATGCATTTCATTACATACAAATATAATATTGCGTATATGCTACAATAAAACCAACTGAAAATGAAACAAGACTGCAGTCAGTTTAGCTGCAAAACAACTAGTCCTAACCTACCTTGCTGTAATAATATCAGAGAAAGATTACATCAGAGAAAGATTGCATACTTACAAGCATACAGAAGACTGATGCAAATAGACAGAGGCCAATATTGTCTTTATATAACTGACGGACAGAGCTGTCTGTGCTTTTTGGAGGCAGTGGCAACAAAGCAATATTAACCTTTTGTTGTTGACAGTCAGTATAAGAAACTAGTATTATGTAACTTTTTACGTACATTTATTCCTCCTTGGCGCAATAACATACCTTTCATTTGTGCTTGCACATCCTCTATTTTCTTTTCTCTCTCTATTGGCACCTGACCAGTAGTGTTGATTGGACATATTGGCGTTTGATTACCATGAATTTCTTCATGATTGACACTTTAACTTTTTAACTCAGTACCGGTGAGTACCGGCCCATTTCAGGCACTTCTGTTTCTTCGTGCTTTGCCCCGTCAACATCCATCTTATCAACTTATCATAGAAGATTCCAACTTTCACACTTGTTTTTACCACTTTGTGAATAACTACTCGTAATTGTGATAGATATGAACAGGCAGCGTTACTCTAATAGACAGGCTGATCCAGCCTTATGTCCCATAGGGGATGAAGAGGAGTAAGTAAAGTAAGTAAGACACTAGGGCTGAACAATTAATTGAAATTGTATCGAAATCGCAATGTGGCCTAGTGCAGGAGGCGCAATATTTGTTAAAGGCGAAATGTGTGTCAAAATACCATTTCAAATGAAATATTGTGGTGCTGCAGAGATGTCCTACACATCATATTCTCAGACTTTAGAAAACAGCTTTGTTTGGTACAGATCCCCGCAAAAATCACACCATAATCATTTTAATACGTTTTTCAGTTAAAATGAGAATAATGATGTGAAAATTATCATTCCCTCTAATATCGCAAATCATATCGCAATTACAATATCAGTCAAAATAATCGCAATTAGATATTTCTTCAAAATCGTTCAGCCCTATAAGACAGTGGTTCTCAATGTGGGGTCCGGGGACCACCAGGGGTCCTTGAGGGGGTTCCAGGGGGTCCCCCAGCAAATTGATGAATTGTTAAACTTCAGCATGATTTCATTTACAAGAAGTTAACACGATTAGAGAATGTAGAAGAATGACTGTTTTGATCATAGTTTCTCTGTTATCTCTCTACCTACAATACAGACAGTCATAGAATTCTGGACAAAATCATATCTGACAATAGAAATCTTCTCAGATTTCGGTCCAAGAGACAAAATCTCATCAACTGGGCGTCTGTGGCTCTAATGTGGACTAAATTAGGGGTCCTTGATATGAAAAAGGTTGAGAATCACTGCTATAAGACACTATGATCCAGATTAACAAAGATTGCGTTGCGCCTCAGTTGCTTGAGCTGAGAGCGCAAAGTTTTCATCTCATTCACTAAGAAATGAATGCAAATCAAGTTGTGGCACAAACAAGCCCTCAGAACGAGCGCTGTGTAAATTCATTTAACCCCTTCATCACCAGTTGAGAGCATAAGTCGCTGCTTCAGCTTTAAGACTTTAAGGCTGGCAACCTTGCGCCCTAAAGGCCCTTTATAATTGGAGCGTTCTCTGATTTGATTTGAGATTGTCGGATGGAAAAGCGTCTGCCCTACTTGTCTGACTTGCTGCTGTTGCCGCGGTGACAGCAGACAAACTCTTAGTGCCACCTTTCAAAAGATCTGATATGCACTGCAGTGATTTAGGAGAGTTGGTGTTTTTGAAGTTTCAGTGAATTTATTTTTTATACAAAACACACAATAAGACAAGGACACCCAGAGTTTTTCTTTCTTATACATTCTTTATACAAGCCTTCTCAAGCGGAGGCAGGTACCTGAGAAATAGAAAGCGGTCAGGGACTAAGCTGGGGTTTTACTACAGGCCACACAAAGCAAGAGGAGAAAACAAATGAGAGGAGAAGGGAAAGAAGGGTTGTGTTACTTAACAAGACAAGGCGCAGTCTCAATTTGCATGGCCCGGGCCTACAAATAACTGTTATGTGGGCAAAATAATGAGATTTACATATAATTTACATACGCACGACATACGCACGATCCTCTTAGATTTTGGATATGGTAATATGGTGATATGGCATAAGTGTCTTTTCCTGGTTTTAAAGGCTGCATTACAGTAAAGTGATGTCATTTTCTGAACTTACCAGACTGTTCTAGCTGTTCTATTATTTGCCTTTACCCACTTATTATATTATTATATCCACATTACTGATGATTATTTATCAATCATCTCATTGCGTAAATATTTTGTGAAAGCACCAATAGTCATCCCTACAATATTGTCACAATATCGATATCGAGGTATTTGGTTAAAAATATTGTGATATTTGATTTTGTCCATATCGCCCAGCCCTACTTACAGCTGAACATTTAGCCCACTTCGTAGAAAATACCGAGATATATATCGTGTATCGCCATTCAGCCTAAAAATACAGAGATATGATTTTTTGGTCCATATCGCCCAGCCCTACGCATGACCATGACAAGCGCAAAGAGGCTTTATTTTTCACGGTTAGTGAATAACGTTGCATCCAGATTTGGTCATTTTGGTGATATATAGTGTGCGCTTTTCCTCGTGCAAACCTCTAGTGAATCTGGGTCTATGAGTTTTTGCTTGATCCTATTGGCTTATTTAGTGTCGCTCTCAGTAAAATAACAGTGATTGTTATTCTCCTTTTGTAGAAAAATGGAGCCTACTCCTTCAAGGGCATGCCCTTCGCCGCTCCCCCGGTGGGCGAGCTGCGCTGGGCCCCGCCGGCCGATCCTCCGTGCGGGAAAGGGTTCGGAGACGCCGGCCGCTTCCGCAGCGTGTGCCCGCAGGTCCGCCCGCTGTCCGGCTCGGGGAAGGCGACGGGCCAGGAGAACTGCCTCTTCGTCAACGTGTGGACGCCCAGCCTGCGGCCTGAGGACAGACTGCCCGTCATGGTGTGGATCCACGGAGGCTACCTGCACATGCTCAGCGGAGGGGAAGAGGGCTACTCGCCCACGGAGCGGCTGGCCGCCGACACAGGAGTGGTTTACGTCAGCTTCAACTACAGGCTCAACGCCTTCGGCTTCCTGGCCCTGGAGGTGCTGAGAGAAGGTTCTCCCACCAACTCCTCAGGTCGGTCCCTGCTGCTGTTAACACACTTTGTTTTCTTTGGTTTCCACCATCTTGGAAAAGTTTTGCTTTGTTGCATTTTTGTGTTCGGTTTGTTTAGGTTCACACTGCCCAAATACAAGCAAACCAGGGCTTGTAAACTAAAGTCACATGACTCACAAAAAGCTTGTTTATTGGCTGTTTTTGTAACCTGTCATCCTGCAGTAGGGCTGGGCGATATGGTTGAAATCAATATCATGATAATCATAAGGTTTTTTCTCGATATCAGTATATATCACGATATGGTTCATGTATGCAAAATCACGTTAAATAATCAAATGAATGTTCGTCTCATTGAACCGAATGGTAATGTTAGGTGTGATGTCAAACAAAACAGAAATATTCAAATAATATTGCTACCATACCTCATTTTATCCGAGTTTTTAAGTCAAATTTGCTTGTCATCATCAATTTAGACAGCAGAAATGTGTGTCACGATATCAAAATATCTTCATATCATCACAATATGATTCCACTGAAAGACGATAAGCGATGATATTGAATTATCGCTCAGCCCTGTCAGGTTAGAGCTTTTGGTGGTGGAGGGGTTAAAACAAACCTGACTCCAGTCCCTGTAACTTTAGCTCAGCATGATGGACTTGTTTCTCTCTTCTTCTCTGGTGTTCATACCAGTTAAGAACACATGAAGAAATAGTTCATTTTGTTCTGCTACGCTTTCCAAGCATGAGGAACTGCTGGGTATCAGATGTCAACATCCGTCTCCTTCTACCCATAAAACCTCGAGGTTAAGAGTTGTTTCCTGTCGTGTTGGATTACGTTCTCACTCCTAACAAAACCACACAGCAGTTCTCTTGTTAGAGGACTGAGACTCTGAGACATTTTCAGGCGTCAAGGTGCCACCTGAGTTCAAATCACATTGTTCTCACCCGACCAAATGAACCCAACGAAAGGAGTAAACACTGCAGAGTCTGAATGAACCGCTCCAAACATGCTGGGTGTGAACGCAGCCTTAGAATCAAGAGACTGTTCAAGAAGTGCCAGGCAAGTTTATTTATGTAGCACATTTTGTACGCAAAGGCAATTCAAAGTGCTTTACACAAGGTATATAAAGACATTAGATAAGAAATACAGGATAATATAAAGATAAAGTGTAGAAGAAGAGAGAATAATTAAAGTTGTGTTAAAATGTTAATTAAAATGCATAAAAAAAAAACGAATCAAGATCAAGTTACAAAGGAAAAAGGTTTTTGATCTTATGTTAGACCACTGGAGTGTATTGTGTTGTGTTTAAGGAGTTATAATGGGCATGGTTGCCATTTTCTTACAAGCTATTTACCACTTCAATAGACCCTTAAAATATTCATAGTGTTTACATTGCACTCCCGGTCCTGTTGGCATGTTTAAAAGTCTGTATACCTTTCCATTAAGATATGAATACTTAATGAGTGTTAATGTGATTTACTGAGGTACCGTTTGCAGTTTAGTTGCCCGGCATGCTTTTCGGGACACATGCAAATTTTAGCGTGTTGCGTAAACAGACAGACCCTCCCGTAACCTTGATACGCGGTGACCCGTGAAAGCCGAGGCGTGCATGGCGTGACGCGCGGTGCGTGAATCCTTTCATCTTCCAGGAGCCGCCGCCGCCGCCGCCTCTCCCTCTCTCCACTTCTCCCGCACGCTCACATTTCTAATTTTGAATACTCCTAATTCCACATGCCCTATTTCCTCGTTCCCTCGGCTTGAAAACGAGTTAAATTTAGTTCCAAGCTTCCCAGAACAACGACAGTCCGTGGGTTTGTTTCTGACGGAGGAAATGGGGCGTCGGAAAATAAGGCCACATCGGCGCAGGTCCTCGTTGCTAATCGATGTGTCGTCCCCCCCCCCCCCCCCCCCTTCCCCCCCCCCCCACAGGGAACTATGGCTTCATGGACCAGATAAAAGCGCTGCAGTGGGTCCAGCAGAACATCCACGCGTTTGGAGGAGACCCGGGGAAGGTCACCATATTTGGACAAAGCTCAGGTATGAAAAGAATGAAAAGTACATGAAATGTGTTATTGGGCTCCGGTGGCACAGCCAAGTCTGCGAAACCTGCCATAAAACATTTATTATTTTCCAGCAGCAACCGGCTGTGATGAATGTGGTGCAGCTCTGATGGGCTTGATGGGGCACTAGAATTAAAGGGCAAAATGTTTAACTGGGATGTGATCTGGATTTTGGATTTTAATGAAACTCGGAGGGACGATTGTTCTGTGTGCTGTGAGAGGCCCGACCTACACCGACTGACACTAGGCTTGGCCCGATATTCGATATTGAAATATTGTGATATTCAATATAAAATATATACAGTATATTATATCATATCGAGGGCTTGGAGCCAAAGGGGCGTAAGTGCGTTATAGTAGATTTTACAGGAGAGCCAAAACAAATTTTGATTAAACTTGGATCAGCTGCTGTTACCACATACTAAGCACAATATTTTAACTTTTTGTGTTATAAGATTGAGCATTACTATAAAAACAATACTGCTACAGTTTAAGTTGAATTATATTTGTCAACTTTTTTAAAAATGGCAAAAGATTGAAATATGCCTTTTTGGCACAAACATTGTCCCAATACAGCCATGCAGAATATGGGCGTATGTAAATACACAATTGTAAAACACATTCATTTTAATACAAATCTAGCAATTACACTTCAATCAACACTGAAATATAAAACAAGATCAGAATGAATATCTTTATCTTGAAGTAATGCTTAGCAACTTTCACCAAGGCCTTTAAAATTGTAGGCTACATGGAACATATCAAATTGATTGATACATTTTTTCTCATTTTTTAACTAGTATATGATCTTTCAGACACCGCTGGTTGGATTTTGACAAAACTTGAGTGATGATGCATTTTTACAGTCTGTTTGGGTGTTTAAAAACATTACACTGCCTGGCCTGAGGGAGGCGCTATTATTAAAGGTCAAAATGTCACACTTTTTAAAGGCCATAACTGCCACACCCCTAATCTGACTTTGATAAAAACCTGGAGGAATGATGCATCTGCTTACTGCCTGCCTCACTCGCGTGGGACGACGATGTTGACTTGTCTTTAACGGGTCCGTGCCAGGCGGGACCTCGGTGTGGGCTCTGATGACGTCCCCCCTGGCGAAGGGTCTCTTCCACGCGGCGGTGGACATGAGCGGCTCCTACGTGTTGAACGCCACGCTGAAGCAGGCCGAGGCGGACAACCTGGTCTTCCTGAGGAAGACGGGCTGCAAAGACGCGGCCTGCCTCAGGAGGCTCTCTGCCAAACAGATTCTGCAGGTAGGGGACAAAAAGAAACACACTCACCCCCCTTGACTTTTTGCACGTTTTCTTGCACTAAAAAATGAGTTCAAATTAGTTGGATTTTTCATGTAAAATCTGGGCACAGTACTCACTCTTTCTGTCAAAGTGAAGTGGCAGTTAGTGGGATAAAGTTCCAGTAACAGAAAATATCTAGTTATAATAAAAGTACAATAGTCACTCTCTTTAAATTGTCTCATTGGAAAGATAATTTTCCAGGATTTCATAAAATATATTATTCATAATTCATCTTTAGGGCAGAGTGAGACATTTTGATAAACATTTCAAAATGTCTCTTACTTTAGCTTTATTAGGAGGAGATCTTCCACCAGGTCCAGGTGGTCCAGGTGATTTTACTGATTTTTTTTAATTTAAATACTGAGAAGTGTACCCTCTGTACTTTTATATATAGTGATGGAAGGATGTTTATTTTCTCTGAAAGTCCAGTGTTCCACCCTTACACTCTAAAAACCCATTAAGGTGTATTGAAAGGACTTGGTATAAGACGTCTTGTCAAGAAAGGCACAATTAGAGCAATTTTGAAAAGAACATGCATTCAAAATGTCTCACTATGACCAAAAGATGAAGCATGAATAATGCATGTTAGGAAATGAAGTTCTGAACTTTCATTTTCCAGTGAGACAATTAAGCTCTAGTCAGTAAAGGGATAACTACTGCACTTTAATGAACTAGATTTTTCTGTTATTGGAGTTTTGATACTGTTACATCAATTTGTTTAACTGCCACTCCGCTTTGATAGAAAAGAGAACTTTGCTCAGATTTTACACCAAAAATCCCCATTAGGCTTTTATTAAATATTGGATGTCGGCCAGTCAGTGTCACTCTGTAAAACCTGCAATGAAATTACTTTTTTTTTTTGCACATTTTAGTTTTTCATTTAGTTGTTAAATTAGAATAGAATAGAATAGAGAAGAATAGAATAGATTAGAGTAGAATAGAAAACTTAATTGTCCCACCAAGGCAGGAAAATTGTCTTTGGTCTCACCAATTACAACACAACATCACCTTCATGTGCATCACATCAATAAAACAAAAACATCACATCAGAATGATGTTGTTTTGTGTAAATTAATTCTTAATTTAAAAGCAGTAACGTTTCCCAGAGTTTCCCTTGTCATTGAACAGGTGTGGTGGGTCTCACTCTGCCTTAAAGAGCTGCTGACACTAAAAGAAATTCATCAGTCTGGTTTCAGTGTACAGTTTTAGTGTCCCATGATGCTCTAAATCAGTGGTTCTCAACGTGGGGTCCGGGGACCACCAGGGGTCCTTGAGGGCGTTCCAGGGGGTCCCCAGCAAATTGATGAATTATTAAACTTCACCATTATTTCATTTACAAGAAGTGAACACAGTTAGAGAATGTAGAAGAATGACTGTTTTGATCATAGTTTCTCTGTTATCTCTCTAACTACAATACAGATAGTCATGGGATTCTGGACAAAATCATATCTAACAATAAAAATATTCTCAGATTTGGGTCTGAGAGACAAAATCTCATCAAATGGGGGTCTGTGGCTCTAATGTGTGCAAAATTAGGGTCCTTGATATGAAAAAGGTTGAGAATCACTGCTCTAAATGCTGCTTCAGAGGCTTTTCCACCCTGACAAGAAAACAATTCTGGGGAAAACACTGAGTGCTTCGAATTCTTTGGGCATAAATATTAGTATCGGCTCTCATAAACCCATACTGGTCCCATACTTCACCCTCCCAGGCCGTCCCGTGGCAGGAGTACCCGTCCTGGGCGGCAGACGACCTGACGGACCTGCCCACCAGAGGGCGTTTCGTGGGCCCGGTGGCGGTGGTGGACGGCTACGTGCTGCCGGCCCCGCCCTTTGAGACCTGGGAGATGGGAGGAGAGTACAGCGACGTTCCCTTCCTCATCGGGACGACGGAGCAGGAGGCGGACTTCAGGTGAGCGCTCCGCCCCCCCCCCCCCCCCCGCTCCGCACTCGTCACCGTCAGCTGATGCTGTAACGCAACTGTAATGAGCCTCTGTGTTCCCCCTGCAGCCCGCCGTCTGAAAACATCTCTATGTGGACGTGGGGAGATTACGAGTGGTTTGTAACAGGTAAGGGCTTCTGACAGTTCAGTCTGACAGTAAAGGCCGGAGCGATATATTGTATAATAATATCGATGTCATGATATGAGACTAGATATCGTCTGGGATTTTGGTTATATGTTAAATAACTTAAACGTCACTTCTTCCTGGTCTTAAAGGCGTTACAGTGAAGTGATGCAACTTTCTGAAATGATCAGCCTGTTCTGGCCGAGTAAAATGAACCATGATTGGCTTTATCTGCTCATCATATCCACATTACCTATTATTGATTACACATTCTTTGGGCATAAAAATTGTCAAATTTCAAGATAATAATAATAATAATAATAATAATAATAATAACCTTTATTTGTATAGCACCTTTCATACACAACATGCAGCTCAAAGTGCTTTACATCAATAGAAGGCAGATAAAAACGGCCGATAAAAGACAGATAAAAAGATAAAATTCATATAAAAGAACAAGCAAAATGCATTGCATTAACATAATCAAACCAAGTAAAATAGAGAGATAAAAGAACACAACAAATAATCACACTTTTAGATGCACATTGTGAGTGAACCCATATGTTTTTCTGTAATTTTCTTTTCCCCTGTCCTTCCTGATTCTACTCTTGATCTGAGAATCATGGATTCTCCTCTTGGTCAAAAACCTCACCATCCACAGATGGATGAGAATCATACAGGGTAAAGATCTGTCCCCCCCACATATAGTGTTCACTCGTGCAAGTAAGCATTACCCAGACAAGACCAATGAAAATTCATACTTGCCCGTGTCAGCTCTGTCGGGATCCTGAACAGAAACAGTTAAAATGAAGGCTGTTTAAAAGCTAAGCTGAAAAGAGAAGTTTTTAGCAGTCGTTTGAAAATGCTTACAGAGCCCGCCTCTCTAATATTCTTTGTCAGGGTGTTCCACAGTTTAGGAGCAGAGTTAAAAAAGGCCGCATCCAAACCAGCAGTAGAAGACCTGAGGCTCTTGATGGAATGTAGAACAGCAGGGATTCTGTAATGTAGGCCGGTCCTAAGCCATTAAGAGCTTTGTATACAAGTAAAAGAACTTTAAAATCTTTACAATTCACCATCTTTAAAGATGTTGAATATCAGCACAAAAGGTAGGAAAACTACCTACTTATATCTCCAACCTTTTATCCTATCATACCGGCAACCATAACACTAGATCCACTAATCGGTTCTTTTAAATGTCCCCAGGGTGCACTCAGAGCTTGGTAAAACCGCTTTCTCCTTTTATGCACCTTGGGCATGGAATGAGTTGCAAAATACCATTGCTTTAGAAGCACTCCCTTCTTTGAATACTTTTAAAGGTCTTTTACAAACTGCCCTGAAGGAAAAATGTTGCTGTTTTATATAACCTTGACTCGAGATGGACTGTGTTACGGATATTACGGATATGAAAGCACGAATACTCATCCCCAAAATATCGTCATATTATCGATATCGAGGTATTCTGTCTTAAAATACTGTGATATTTGATTTTGTCAGTATCGCCCAGACATGGAACTTTTTGGGAGTTTTGTCATTTTACCCAATATGTGACGAGAGGATTGGCGCCGAAATCATCTCTATGTCTCGCTCTGTCCGGTAGATCGCTCTGTCCGGTGCTCATGCTAACGCTTTAGCATACAGTGTGTTAAAGGTCCAGTGCAATGAGAAGTGCATTTCAAATTATGAGAACTGTCAGCATTGCGGAAATTTGACTAACAGCCTTTTGAAAAAGTCTCCCTCTGGTTTCAGCAGAATCAAACAGATTTAGAATTTCCATCTACTTCCTGGTGTAAATGATGTCACCTACACCCAGGTTTTAATGAATGCTCTGATTGGTCGACAGTATGCATAGTTAATGAGGTATCCCGTAGTCTGTCAGACAATAGCCAGCCAGCTACTTGCCAAAGTTGCCAAAATCTCCTTCAGTCTTCAGCTCTGACTCAGTCCTGCAAGCTTTGTTCCATCTAACCATCAAAAACTGAAAAGGACGGGGTTCTTACGCAGGTCTGGAAAGTCTGGAAAAGTATTAAAAATGAATTTGATCATTTCCAGGTCTTGAATAGTTTGGGAATTTGAAAAAAATGTCTGGAAAAGTATGGAAAATGTTGCGGTTCAGGTCCGATACACACATAATTCTAGCTTTTATGTTGTTGTAGAGCCACTTTGAGTCCACATTTTTTGTTGATGTGAAGAATAATGTTCAGATAGAGGGACGCTCTTATTACCCAGCTGCTGTCAGCATGCATTATATCAAATACCCACCAAAATCAAATCCGGTCAAGAACATAGGGTCTGGGAAAAATATGGAATTTTAAAATGGAAACCGTGTAGGAACCCTGCCAATCATCTCACATATTCTGATATTTGTGGCTGTGAAGAACAATCTTCATCTATACAGTGATATGAGCTAGTTAGCAGGGGCAAGATGTCTATCTGCGTAAATCATATTGAACACCAGACAAAATCTTCAAAAACAAACCAAGGTCTGGAAAAAGTATGGAATTTTTTAATTGAAAATGTGTAGGAACCCTGAAAGAAAATGATGCTCATTGTGTTAGAAATCAACATCAAACTTTTCCTGAGTTGAAATCATTGCACTGGATCTTGAAGTCACTGTAGGCGATGAGCATTGTGAGTGAGGAAATAAGGTGAGGTGAGGTGATAAAGTGAGGAAATAAGGCTCTAGGGCTGGTGGTTAGTTGGTAAAATAGAGAAAAATAAAACGCCCTGTGGAACTACTTTCAGTGGCGGAACATCTCTCTTCTCTCTTCCCAGACTCTGAGCGTAACTTGTTTTGTTTACGCTGCATACACACCGGACAGATCCCTTAGATCATCAAATCAAAAGGTCTCCTCACTATACCTATGTAGAATAAACTCTAAATCAGCTTATGGTGCCTTCAGTCATTATGGTCCTACTCTCTGGAATTCTCTACCACATGAACTAAGGTCTGCTACAACAGTATCTTCTTTTAAAAGCAGACTAAATCATATCTCTTTTCGCAAGCTTTTAGTTAGGTTGAAGTGTGTGTGGTTAACAGGTACACTTTTATTTTAGAATCAGTATTATTACTATTATTCCCTTTTTAATAATAATACCTTCTTATCTTACTCCTTTTTATTGTAATACCTTCTTATCTTATATGTTTTTATCTTTTTTTTTTTACATGTTTTTAGATATGTAATACCTTCTTATATGTTCCTGTCTTATATGTTTTTGTCATGTATGATCTTTGCCTATTTTTTGCTTTTTATTTTGAAGCACATTGAGTCTACGCCTGTCATATGAAATGTGCTATATAAATAAACTTGACTTGACTACAGAGGAGGTGAGTGAAGTGAGCCGGACAGCTAAAGTTTTTTTGTGCTGTTGATTTGTAACAGACTTCACTAACGATGAAGATTGAGGTTTTGTTTTCAGAAGTCATGAATCTGCAGGATCTGTAGAATAACAACCAATACCAAATTTGGATTATTAAATTACCGGACTGTCTTAATACTTTGGGTAATGCTAGTTGCTTACGATTCCTGGACACACTGCGTGCTAAGTGCCCCCCCCCCCCCCCCCCCCCCTCCCCCTCTCTCAGATAAACTCAGCACCTTCAGCGAGGATCTGCCCAAGAAGGCGTTGAAGCTTTACCCCAGCTCGTCCCCGTGTCCCACCAGAGACCGCTGTCCGGAGCGGGCCTACACCACCATGGTGTCCGACATGAGGGTCACCTGTCCCAACAACGACCTGGCCCGGAGGGCTGCAGGTACGCTCCTCCTGTGGGACACGCGCCGCGCAGAGGGGTGTCCCATCGTAAAACTCATTGAATCTGTGATAGATTTTTTTCAAATTCCATACAGTCTTCTGCAGAGATTAAAAAGAGACTTAATTCCTGTTTTTTTTGTTTGAAGTCATAAGAGTGTCGGCGACCCGCATTTCCATGAAAAAAAAAACAAAAAAAAAAACGCTCCGCATGTGCACACAGGATGTATTGGAGGTGATGTGAACACAGTTTGGCTACATGTATTGATTGATTGATTGATTGATTGATAATTTTTATGTCCAACATGTAAAAAATAAAAAAACATAAAAACAAAACAAGAATAACAATAAGATGAAATAAACAATAAACCTATACAACAAACTCAATAAACAAATACTCATAAACGAATAAACTAATGAACTAATAAACATAATTTAACAAACAATAAACCTATACAACAAACTCAATAAACAAATTCTCATCAACAACACAAATTAAATATTACATGTTCGAAAAGGAGTAGGAAGAAGTATACACTTATTTTTTCCTACCCCTTTCTCAACTACTCATCCATAAACTCATATATACAATTTATAAACAACTGTCCCAATTCTAAGTTCAACCCAAATATCCACCCAATGTCAATAAAATAAAACTAAACCTTTAACATAACCCTTCCCCATCCATATACCTCTTAAACATTTTTTTTTTTGTATATCTCCTTGATGTATACATATGGAATGTAGCCGAGCCTGCAAAGCACAACACTGGGGTTTCAGAATAGCTGGCAGTGCGTTGCCATTTCTCTCCTGACAGCAGCAGCTAACGCTCTGTCTGCCTCCATGCTGTACATTAGCCAGTTAGCAGAAAGCCGATGTTACAAGCAGTTTTGCTGTGAATAACAAAACCTTGCACCCTTCTCTCTCTCTCTCTCTCTCTCTCTAGCTGCCAGTTTTTGTACATAAGGTTGCATTCTCTGTGCAGCAGAAAAGCTGCCTAATTTAGATTTTGTGCCTCTAGGGTTTGTTAAAATTGCTCCATGGGGTACGAGGCGAGGCTCTGAGTAAACTGACATTTAGCTGTTGTGATGGGCAATTGCAGGGCATTTTGGGTGATTTTCTGCATGGCTCATTGGCTATTTTTATGTTCCGCAACCTGTTTTCTGTGGAAAATCTCCATGGTGGCAGAATCCTGGTGGGAGGCTAATTATGGTCAGGTTTCTGATGGTTCATAGCAACATTTGTAGAATGAAATTGACAATAGCCAATATTTTATGCTGAAATTCAACCATTTTCATGCCAAAAAAGTACAAGGTTTCAGTGTGTTACCCCAGAATTTTAGTCTTGTCAGGGTGGGAAGTCCTCAGAAACAGCATTAAGTCCATCATAGGACACTAAAAGTCCTTAAGGCAGGGTGACCCACAACACCTATTCAGTGGTGGGTGAAACTTTGGGATGATTTAGTCTGTTAAATGAAGAATTAATTTACAAAGAACATAATTGAACAATTATGAAATGACAAATAAATGAAATGAACAAATAAATGAAATGTGCAAAGAAAATCAAATTTCACAGTTTTTACAGTGATCGGTGGATGACATGACAGATATCAGATATTAAATGCAAGGCCAATATCAGCAAACCCATATATCTGTCTAACCCTACATTCTACAGATATGTATAGGTGAAAAAGTTGATGTCACACAGTATTCATCACTATTTTGAGTTGTTGTTGTTGTTTGGCGATATCATAATAAGCGTCTCCCTGTCCCCAGCGGCCCTGCACAGTCCTGTGTATCGCTATGTGGTGACACACACGCCGTCCGCCGCCGCCAACGCCTCGGGCGCTCTGGTCCCGTTCCCCGCCCGCTTCTCCTTCCACTGCCTGGACGCCGTGGCTTTCTTCGGGGGGCTGGGCTCTGTGCTGGGGAAGCCGCTCTCCCCTCAGGACGAGGACTTCCAGGATCTCTTCACTCGCCACCTGGTCCACTTCGCCAAAGAGGGTGAGGATGCTTCCCACCGCCGTGTGTGTGTGTGAACTTCCATTTTCCGAGTTGGCGTTATGGTCCAGCGCAACGAGAATGGCATTTCTCAATTTAATGGTAAAATGTAACAAAGGACCTGTTAAAGACCCCATGAAACAACATCTTTACTTCCTGGATTTGATGCATTTCCCTGTTGAAACAGTCTAAACCAGTGCTTCTCAAACTCCAGACTAGGGCTGAACAATTAATCAAAATTTTATCGAAATCGCAATATGGCCTAATGCAATTTTCAAATTGCAGGAGGCGCAATATTTGTTAAAGGTGAAATGTGTCAAAATAGCATTTTAAATGAAATATTGTGGTGCTGCAGAGATGTCCTGGCCTACACATCATATTCTACAGACTTAAGAAAACATCTTTGTTTGGTACAGATCCCCGCAAAAATCACACCATAATCATTTTAATATGTTTTTCAATGAAAATGAAAATAATGATTTAAAAATTATCATTCCCTCTAATATCGCAAATCATATTGCAATTGCAATATCAGTCAGAATAATCGCAATTAGATATTTTTTCAAAATCGTTCAGCCCTACTCCGGACCAAGGTCCAGATCTGGACCGAACTACAAATCAATCCGGACCGGAGCTTGTGTCACATTAGACATAAGTTAATGTAACGCACAAAGAGTAATGTCATTGCTAGGCCTCTAAGTTATGTTATGGACAAGTTATGGACATTGATTTATGTCAGTGTGTTTTACTGGCATTCATAAGTGGACCTTTAATAAAAAAAAGTTTGAGAACCCCTGGTCTAAACCAATGGAATATGAGTCGTTTGATGGGAGGGGTGCAGAGGGGCGGGGCTCTTCTGATGGTTTGAATTAGAGCTGCAACGATTAATCGATTAGTTGTCAACCATTAAATTAATCGCCAACTATTTTGATAATCGGTTTGAGTCATTTTTTAAGAAAAAGAAGTCAAAATTCTCTGATTCCAGCTTCTTAAATGTGAATATTTCCTGGTTTCTTTCCTCCTCTATGACAGTAAACTGAATATCTTTGGGTTGTGGACAAAACAAGACATTTGAGGACGTCATCTTGGGCTTTGGGAAACACTGATCCACATTTTTCACCATTTTCTGACATTTTATAGACCAAACAACTAATCGATTAATCGACAATGAAAATCACCATTAGTTGCAGCCCTAGTTTGAACTGAGTCAGTGAATTGATGTCAGTGTAGTTCACATTGCACTGCACCTGTAAAGTCGGTGTGTGGTGTGTCTGCTGCACACTGTTCTCTGTGCTGTAAACTGCTGCTGCAAACTGGATGTCTATTGTATTGTTGAGCCAAACAGCATTAGTATTACCAAGGGAGGTCAGTAATTAGATTTTGCCCAAACACACAGGTAGTTTCAGTCGGTCATCTGGACGGTAAAACGCTTCACTGGGGGATCTTGGTAATCCAGGTAGACGCTACGCGATGCCACCGCAGCAGCTCCTGCTCTCTTTTTCCAATATTTCCTCTCTTTTTCTTGGCACCAAAGCGCACTCTCTCCTCCATTTAAGGCTTATTTTCTATTCTCTATGTGTGCTTATATTCCTTTTTGTTTTCCCCCTGCTGAATCCTATTACTTTTGCCGCTGCGACGGCCTAATCTCCCCACAGGGATCAATACGAATTCCATCTAATTTAAAGAGATCCCGCTCTACCCCGCCACTGACATTATGGGCCTTTGTAATGGAGATGCTGGGTTTGCAAGCCAGTAATTGCGCGAAACACCAGATGCAGACGAGATTAAAATGACCCCAGGATATCAGAGTTAACCCACGATGCAGCAGGTAATTCCAGCTGTAATTTGAACCGGGGTAGACGGAGAAAATCACAGATATCCTCGATCTGGACGGGATGAAATTCCTGCGGCGGTGAGGGAAAAACTACCGTTCGCTTGGTAATGCTGTGACATAATGATGCTGATGTGAGACTGGTTGGTTTAATACCGTAATTTGCGTTGGGCAAATGTTGTTAGATTATTTACCGGTGATGATATTTTGGTAGAGATGAGGATGCAGACGGCAGAAGCATCGCGAGGGCCAGGAATTTGATTTGATTCAGTCAGCTGGATGGGAAAATCGCTGACTGGGGAACTGTCCAACTGTGCTGATCCAAAAAAGATTCTGTCTGAAATTACTGACTGTATTTTGAGTTAACTCTGAACACTTCATCACAAAGTCAAGTCACATGACTCAAGTCAGACTCGAGTCACAGTTTTAATTGCTTGAGACTTGATGCATGAAGAGAAGACTTGAGACTTGACTTGACTTGGGTTCTGGTGACTTGGGACTTGACTCTGACTTGTACTCTGATGACTTGAAAAGGTTTCTAAAGTCTTGACTTGAGATCTTGTGTTTGTGTAAATGACTCAGATTGAAAGTGATGAGATTTGTTCCAGCAGATGACTGAATCTAAATTCTGTTTGTATGGAATGATTGAATGTATTGAAGTTGAAAGTGATTATAGAAATCAAACTCATGATGATTTTTATCCTATTAAAACCATATTGCATTGAAAAGTCCTAGATATTTAGTTTTCTTTAAGATATGAAATTGATACTGGACTCTTGATTTGTTCTGACTTGACTTGCTGTTCTACATTTAGACTTGAGACTTGACATTAATGACATGGACTTGACTTGGTAATCTACATCTAGACTTGGGACTTGACTTGAGACTTGTACCTCAAGACTTGAGACTGACTTGGGACTCGAGCCAAGTTGACTTGGTCACACCTCTGCAAAATAAGTCCTGGAATGCACTGAATGCACTGAGTATTTGAGGGTGGATCTTTCCTTTAAGTCCTACTCTCCTTCTCTCCTCCAGGTAAAATGGTGGATCAGTGGCCAGAATACCCAGCGGCCACTGCTCTCCTGTCCCACAGCCTGTCGGTGGACCAGAACTACTCGGACGAACGGTGCCAGCTGTGGCGGGACAACGGCTTGTACGCTTACGCCTGGGTCAACTGAGCACACCGCCGGGTCTAGCCGACCGCTCACCACTAGACTTTATCCAACCAGCTACTTCCATCCACTGAAGTGACGCTCCACAGAGCCTGAGGAGCCTCTGCGTCTGAGGAAGTAGTTTGAAGGAAGAACTTTACATGAAGACAGTGAAGACCAAACTGAAGAATGGCAGAGACTGGACTGTGTGGGCCTGGCTGTGTGAAGGAGATTCAGTATTTGTGAAGGATTTTGAAGGGAACGAAAGGGATAGTTTGCTAGATTAAAGGAAAACACTACCAGTTAAAAGTTTGGACCCACCTGAATGAATGTTTTTCATTCTCTTAAAGCCATTTTCATCTAAAGGCTTCTGCTTAAATGCTTGAAATTAGTTTCTTAGACAAATATAAATAATGAAGTTGATCCTATGTATGAATTTCTTTCCAAAGCCTTTGACTTTCCAACAAGGCAAAGGGGCGGCTACTTTAAAGAATCTAAAATATAAGATGGTTTTGATTTGTTAAACACTTTTTTGGTCGCTGCATAATTCCATTTGTGTTATGTCATAGTTTTGATGTCTTCACTATTATTCTGTAGAAAATAGTAAAAATAAAGAAAAATGTGGTGTGTCCAAACTTTTGACTGGTAGTGTAGTTCACTCAAAAATTTAAATTCAGTCATCATCTAATCCCCTTCATGCCAGTTGAGACAGGTGAAGTTTGTTTGTTACAACTTATAATATAATAATAAAACTTTATTTTTATAGCACTTTTCTTAACAAAGTTACAAAGAGCTTAACAAAAATAATAAAAAAAAACAACAATTAAAAACAAAAGAAAAACAAACAGATGAAACAGAGGGGAATAAAATGAAGTGACCCAAAAATATAGACTGTCAAAAGTGGAATAATAAAACACAGCAACATATCAAACATTCATAAAAGCTTTCCGATAGAAGAATGTTTGAAGAAGACAGAACTTCACAGCAGCCTTCTCCAAAACAGCTGAAGTCAATGGGGTCCGGTTCTGTAGAAGTTCCAAAAACAGCAAAAACATGAAAATTAAAATAGAATTACTCCATACAGCTCATGCAGCATAATCCGAGTCATCTGAAGCCAAACGAATGGCACTATGACAGGAAAAGACCGATATTTACTGCATTATGTATCTCAGATATTCATTACAGCCACTGAGGTTGAACTATTCCTTTTAAAATAGAGTGCTAGGTGTCAAGTCCCATCTATTGGAAGGTGACCCCATATTGACTTCAGTATTGATTTTTAAGCACATTGAAATTTTGCACCGTTCACTTATGGTTTTTACTGCAGGACTGAGTGCAAAAGCAACATTTATTTCCACTTTCAGTTTGCACACCTTTGAAATTGTCAGTAGTTTGACAGTATTGACAAAATATATTTTTTACACTAATGTCCATAAATGCCTCATGTATCTTAATTCCAAGTTAGGGAAAAACTGCAAGTGAGAAGAAGGGAATGTGAGAATGATGGCGATTATTTTTTTCCAAGTCATTGTTAGTATTATTTTGCTGTGAATGTGTCAGTTATAGGATGTTTTGCATATGTGAAGCACTGCTGTTTGCACTAAGTCTTTAACAGAACGCTTGCCACTAAATGTATTCATAAGGTTTGATGTGAAGGTATTTGTTTTTTACATGTATTTGTTTTTTTTATTATTTTTCTAAACTATTGCACAAATGCACACATTTATTGTTGGTTCAGCCAAGCCAAAATTAACAAAGCTTCTATCAGTGGTGGAAGAAGTACTGAGATCTTTTACTTCAGTAAAAGTAGCAATACAACAATGTAAAGATACTCCATTACAAGTAAAAGTCCTGCATTCAGAATCTTACTTAAGTAAAAGTACATAAGTATTGGCAGCAAAATGTACTTAGAGTATCAAAGTAAACGTACTCATTATGTAAACTGTCCCCATTTAGAGAGTTATATTTTTCATAAATTTTTGGAATATTAATACTGATTTATTGACATACATGTACATGTAAGCAGCATTTTAAAGTTGTCAACGTGAAGCTAATCTTAACAATTTAGCTATACTTTTGGGTAGTCTAATCTATAACAATGCTATTTTATAGTTATTTTATAAAGATGATGAAATGTTTTAAATATAAAATATTGATCTGAAAAGTAACTAGTAACTATAGCTGTGAAATAAATGTAATGGAGTAAAAAGTACAATATTTCCCTCTAAAATGTAGTGGAGTATAAGTACAAAGTAGCATAAAATGGAAATACTCAAGTACCTCAAAATTGTACTTAAGTAAATGTACTTACTGTAGTTACTTTCCACCACTGGCTTCTACAACATGATACATCTAGTCACATGTTTTTTACCATTATCACTCACACTTGATTCAAGTCTGTTCAAAGCAGTAACACCATTTGAATTAGAACAGCGAACTCAAGTTGAACACACACTTTTAAATTTGCCTCATGTCAGCATCCCTCCTGTCTGTCTGTGAGAGTGAGGACAAATACACACATCACTCCATTAAAAGGTGTAAATGGAAGTATTAACACTAATCATGTTTCTTAATCAAACTTATTTCTACTTTGTTTTAACCGAATCATAGTTCTCGTTTGTTGTTTGATCATCTTCAGCCTCCTGTGAGATCTGTATTCCTTTTTTACTTCTGCTTGATTTGTACTCAGGTGACATGCATTGATCCAAATACATTTTATCACTTGCTTTGATTGACATACATGTTTAATAAATCAACACCACATGAATAATTCTTCTATTTATTATACAACCTGTTTCAAAAGTAGGTCTGCGTTTTGTTTTTCATTATTATTGCTATTTAAAAAATTCACTGGTTAACACACCTGCAACTGGAACTGACCAGTGGAATTTATTTAGCTTAAATTGTGAGATATAAAGTCAGAATTGTGAGATATAAAGTCAGAATTGTGAGATAAAAAGTCAGACTTGTGAGAAAATAAAGTCAGACTTGTGAGATATAAAGTCAGACTTGTGAGAAAATAAGTCAGAATTGTGAGATATAAAGTCAGAATTGTGAGATATAAAGTCAGAATTGTGAGAAATAAACTCACAGGCTGTCTGTGTCAATAAGAATTTGTTGTTAAAGTCACACTGAAATGCCTTTTCAGTGCATTCCATCATACCATGCACCTATTTAACATTAATTCATGCAAAAAAAAGTATTTTCATACCAAAATCTTTAGTGGTGACATCATTGTCTACCAGCAGGCGTAAATATAAACGCCATCCAACAGGAAATACGTCACATTAAGGAAGCAAGATGCTCACAAAATGTGGTTTCTGCCACTGGGAAAATGTGCTGTTTGGTATCTACAATAACAATAGTAATAAACTTAAAGAATTATATATAATCAATTTGATGATTATTTTAGCAAAATTTCATATTCATAAATCCAAATGTAGCCATTCTAAACCTTTATTTATAGTATTTGAAAATAAAACCAAACAGTACATTAAAACCATTTTTAACTCAAAAAATTAGAAAGCTGCAAAAACAATCTATTTGTGTTCTTTGTTTAATGTTTTCACTTAGAAGATTCCCCCTGGCTCTGGTGTTGTTTTGTCTGTATTCATGACTTCTTTGTTTGTATGTGATTTCTATTGTCAATAAAGATGTCAAAAAAAAAAAAAAAAAAAAAAAATTGGTTTCTTTCTGCCTGGTAAAATAAATGCCTGCTGTGGTCTCTGGTTGGAAGGAAGTCCCGCAGACTCCAGTACTGCCTCAGACCGGCAGATGGCGCCAGACGGAAACCTTTCTCAGCCTCTGTGGTGACGGAGCGGACCAGCCTCGGTCTCGGTCCGACTGTGTCTTTAAGGCCCGGATCATAAACCTCACATACCGCTGACTTGTGCCACGCTGCGGCGCCTGCTCAGTACGCGGCTCCGATCCCTGGACCAGGAGCCTATCCCGTCTGCTGCTGGAGCCCGTGTGTGTGTGTGTGTATGTGTATGTGACTCCGTATGTGTGTGTACGTGTGTGTGTGTATGTGTGCTCTCTGATGGTAACCTATGGATTGACGGAGAAAGGCTATTGTTGTCAACTCGGTGGTTCGCTCTGCTGGATCTGCGGCTTCACGAGCGACCGGAGAATGCCTAGAGGAACCGGAGCTTTGTTACTGCACGGATAGCGCAGAAATACACCCGAGAGAAACGGTAATTACATTATTTTCCCCCTTTGTTTTTCCCCGACGTTTCTCCACAGCTGTCACGCCGCTATTTTATTATTATCATTAGAATAAAGGATCGCGCGTCGGGCTGCAGCGCCGCCTCGGTATTTACGGAGCCTTGCGGGTTTGTTTACCATCCAACATGATGTGGGGACAAAATGACCTTTTTTTTTTCAGTTTCTCCTGCCAAATAATTTTGTAGTCTTTCCAGTCAGCGGACGGTATCGGCAGCATCCCATCAGCCATCACCGCGCGCTGGGTGTCAAGGAATGCAGGCTGCACGGGCCTGCCGGGAACGGTTGAAGTCTAATAGCTGGAATAACAAGAGTTGAGTTGTTCAACACGGAGTAACGTCTCATTTACGGCAGCGGCAGAAACCCAAGACGGCTGCTGCGGTGTGTGTGTGTGTGTGTGTGTGTGTACTTTGAGGTGTGCACGCGATTGTGCATGTGTGTACTGAATGTGAGCGTGTGTGTGTGTGTGTTGCATATGGATATGAGTGCCATTTTTGTGTGTGTATTATCTAGCAGTGGAAACAGCTGCTCATATCTGCAAGAGTGCATTTGTTTGTGTGTGTGTGTGTGTGTGTGTGTGTGTGTGTGTGTGTGTGTCATGTATATAGATTACATGAGTGTGTGTGTGTGTGTGTGTATGTGTTATCTACCAGTGGAGAACAGCTAACTGTCTGATAAAGTAATAACAGGCAGATGAACAGTTAGTCGGTTTCCACTGGTAGATCCTGCAGCCATATACAGTGTGTGTGTGTGTGTGTGTGTGTGTGTGTTCTGCATGCATGTGTGTGTGTGTGTGTGTTCAGCGTCTGTAAGAGTGTGTGATCCACCAGTGGAAAGAGGTCTCACTTGCTCGCCTGTCTGTCTGTCAGGTCATGTAATAGCTGCCGTCCTGTCCTGTCCTGTCCGGTCCGGTCTGGGCTGTCCCGGTCCGGGGCCTCCACCCTGCATGCTGGGAGTTTTGCCAAAGCTCCTCTATGATTTAGCGCGCCGACCACATGCGGCCTCTGCCATATGCCCCAGATGACGCTCCGCTCACATTTACAGCCTCGGAGCCTCAGAGGCGGACCGGAGGCTGTCACCGTTTCTTTATCCCGACCGACTGTGTGAAGCTCCACTGACCAGTCTGTCTTCAGCAGGGCAGAGTGGCAAATGGCTACTGTATGTTCTTCATCCAAATGTCTAGATAAATCTTCATTGTCCACTATATTACCCTACCGGTCAAAAGTCACACCACATTTTTCTTTATTTTTACTATTTTCCACATTTTAGAATAACAGTGAAGACATCAAAACTATGAAATAACACAAATGGAATTATGCAGCGACCAAAACTATCTTATATTTTAGATTCTTTAAAGTAGCCGCCCTTTGCCTTGATGGAAAGGCAAAGGCTTTGGAAAGAAATTCATACATAGGCATCAACTTCACTGTTTATATTTGTCTAATAAATACATTTCAAGATAATAATGAAAAACATAGTAGTCCAAACTTTTGACTGGTAATGGACATGCAATGGAAAACTGTCTTTGGCACTCCAGCAACAAAAATCCTCTGAAACATCATTTCGAGTAGGGGTTCTTAACGTGGGGTCCGGGGACCACTAGGGGTCCTTGAGTGGGTTCCAGAAAACTGATGAATTGTTAAACTTCAGCATTATTTAATTTAAAGAAAGTTAACACAATTAGAGAATGTAGAAGAATTACTGTTTTGATCATAGTGTCACTGTTATCTCCCTGCCTACAATACAAGTCATGGGATTTTGGACAAAATCATATCTAACAATAAAGATATTCTCAGATTTGGGTCCGAGAGACAAAATCTCATCAAATGGGGGTCTGTGGCCCTAATGTGGACTAAATCAGGGGTCCTCGATATGAAAAAGGTTGAGAATCACTGATTTAGAGCATCATGGGACACTAAAACTCTCCATTGAAACCAAGACTGATGAAATTATTTTAGTGTCAGCAGCTCTTTAAGGCAGGGTAACCCCCCCCCACCCCCACCACCAATTCTATGGCAGGGGAACTCTACATTACTGCCTTTATAGGAAGGATTAGTTTAGAAAAAAACCACAATGGAACCATTAAATAAACAAATAAAATATGAATAATAAGAAAATCAAATGCCATGTCAGGTTTTCCAGGCTGTGTTTGTGCAGCTGTGGTCAGAAGGAGCCTGCGTCATGTTAGAGCTGGAGACACTGACTGACTGACTCACTGACTGATATCAGATCTGTTAAAAAAAAGACCAATATTCTCCTGATATATCAGTCTAACTCCTCTGCTGAAGCCACCGTCTCCCCTGCTGTGATCTAACTGTGTCACTGACCGTCTGCCAGACAGGAGCTCCATGCTCCACCTCACTGAATTATTCAGCCTGGTTAACCCACATTCAGACATTCAGACCGCCTTGGAGAGAACTTGGGTCTGTCTTAGTGTCTTGGTGTCTTGGTGTGGAAGCATCTTAGGATCAATACACTGTGTATTCAGTATCAGTGCACAGGCAAAATCCCAGCAGCAGCTCCAAAGGCAGATGCTTTGGTGGAGAATGTTCCTCACTAGGGCTGCAACTAACGATTATTATCGATTAATCTATCGATAATGAAGATAATCTACGGTATATGGCACCACACTGCTAGTAGTACCAGTGGAGATGATTCCATACAATTGTAAATGAAGCATCAGTCCATTAGTGCTGCCACAGATCACCAGATGACCATGGTTCTTTGTTCCTCTCGCTTCCAGTTTGGGGAATAACAGACTTTCATTGCGTAATCCTGCTTTAGAGACATTCCTAATCCAGACGGCTGGTGTGTCCTGCGGTGGCGTCCAGATTATGACCCTGCCATGGGGAAAGATCCCTATAGAGAATGTGGATTATCCAGGATTAATACCCCCGTCGCTTTGTTTGGAGAGAATTTAGCAAGCGGCCCGCCGGGCTCCGGCTGGGATTGCGTGCATCGCTCTGACAAGACACTAAAGTGGTCCTGATGGATGGTACCATATCATACCCCGCCATGCCATGCCATGCCATGCCATAGCAGACCATATCTTACCATACCAAACCGTATCGTACCGTACCAGCTTTTGTTTTTTGTTTTTTTTTAAAGAAGATGAGGTCAGACTGGAGAGAGAACTAACATTTTGTTCTCTAAATCCACAATGCTCCCAGTCTTTCATAGAGGAATCTGCCTTGTTCTCTTCTGGCTGTTGTGCTGCTGCAGTCAGATGTGGTTCATACAGACTTGATGTGAAAAGAAAAATCCACCATAAAACACTTTAACATGAAAGAAACAGCTATTTGTACCGTCTATTTCTTGGTGCACTTAGTCGTTTGTTGTATTTTTCTTCTTCCTGTGGATAACCAGCCAATCGTAGACGAGATGACATCACTTCCAGATGTTTCCAGCAGCTCCAGTGGAGTTTGATATGAGAAAATGTTTCAGGATGTAAAACCTCAGCAGGTAAACGTCAGGTTTTGGGTGTCAGTCCCTCAGAATCAAAGAGCGAGGGGCTTCTTTCTAGAGCCGCCATTTTGCCACCGAGAGACGTTCAACAATCATACAGGGAGAGATCCATCGTAGAAGAGGAAAGAGACCAGTTTCTCCACCCACAGGAGCAGGAGAGAGACCAGAATGCAATGCAGCAGAGAGACAGGTTGGGGGTTTGAGTGAAGGAGCGACTGTTTTTTCCTTCACTTTCTTCAAAACTCTGGCTCTCTTGCTGTTATCTCTCTCCACCTACATGTAAAACCCACAGCTGAAAGTAACACGTTCACGCCCCTTTTCTGGGGGGGTTGTCGAAAGGCATTCTGGGAAATGTAGTAAATCGCTAACTGAAGTCGAAGTAGACGAGGCAGGTTGAGGGAAAGTGGGTTCAACCAAAAAAGTAAGGGTTAGGGTTAGGGTTAGGGTTAGGGTTAGGGTTAGGGTTAGAGGGTTAGGGTTAGGGTTAGAGGGTTAGGGTTAGGGTTAGAAGGTTAGGGTTAGGGTTAGGGTTAGGGTTCCATCGCAAAATAACTCCTAGAATGTGTTGGACATCACAGATATCTAACAGTGGAAGAGGATTCAAGGCTTAAGTTTCCCTTTAAGCAGTGAAACATCTCCAGTGAGCTCACAAGTGCCATGACAATAACAGAAAACATTCATATTCATAAAATGTCCATCGAAGTCTTGTTTCCTCTCATAACACCCAAGTGTTGGTGAACATAGCATTGTCTGTTTGTGCGGTGTGAGGCGGACGACCATCTGTGTGTGTGTGTGTGTGTGTGTGTGTGTGTGGGGGGGGGTGATAGGGTACAGCATTTTGAACATTGGCAGGTTGATTGTTCCCAGGAGGCTTATATTACTGATGCCTGCAGCAGACAGAGCAGCTCAGTGCAGCTTTCTCATATTACCCCATCTCTCCCTCTGATGGACACAACCTGCCCACTCACACTCTGACAGAAGCGCCGTGTGTGTGTGTTTTCATAACCAGTAGAGCCACGATTCAAGAGCTGATTCAGTCATGTGTTTTTTTTTTTTTTACACATTCTGTCCTCGAGCACCTGGGCATTTCTTGCTCCCCATCAGACGCGTTATTTGTGCTGAAAGCCCTTTTTTATCGACCGTTGGGCGGAAATACAGAAATAACAAAAGTCACATTTTCACAGTGGAGAGACGTCCAGCAGAAGAGGGGAGATGTCACCATGCTGATGTCCCCGCTTTGTCATTTGCGTCTTCGGCTTGAGAACGAAAATGTGTTCTGAGAGCGAGCCAGAACAGAAAAATGAGTCCTGAAAGGCAGAAATTAATCTGCACCTGGCCGAGTTAACTGTTGAGTCATATGTGCTGACTGTCTACCTTATCATCCCCCACAGAGATATTATAGTCAGTTTGTGCTCTGGGACATAAATAATCATACGTAAATAATAAGTAATCATACTAATAATCCTTATATTTTACTTTATCATTACGTTCTCTGATCCTTTTTGTGTTATTCATCTTTAGAACCATTCAAGCTTTGTAAATGTGTAAATGTGTAAATTTAATTTAACTAGTGCCTTTTATTTTTAAGTTGTACTTGCACAAGTCTATAATGACAATAAAGATCATTCTATTCTATTCTATTCTATTCTATTCTATTCGTACTGCTGCATTTTGTAACACTGTTAAGAAAGGTGCTGTACAAATAAAGTCTATTAATTACTATTATTATTATTATACTGGATGCACCTTTAAAATTTGGTTTCATGGCTGTATAAGGGAGCTGACCAGTGGGTTGTTGCTTATTCTGGTGAGAAATAGAGGTGAACACACACAGGAAGTGGGAGGGTGGGAGTGTGTGTGTGTATGTGTGTGTGTGTGTGTGGGGGGGGGGGTTTATGAGAGACAATGGCAGCAGAGTGAACCAACTGTCTGAAGCAAAGCCAACATCCTTTATCTGAGATGCTCTCTGCTGCCTGGGAACACTGACTCCCCAGCGCACAGCGAGGCATCATGGGACTTATCTGATCAGCTGCCTGCTGTGTGATGATGATGATGATGATGATGGACCGGTGAAGTCATTACATAACAGTCATAATGGTCACTGTGTGGCTCGGTGTGAAGCAGGCCCGGCTCAGTCCGCCAAAGAGTCGCCCACATCCATCAGTTTTTTTTATTTTTTTATTTTTTTTTTGCCTTGAATCATCTTCTTCTTCTTGTTCTCATGCCTTCCTCCTCTCTCCTCCAGATATTGACATGAAGAAAGACATTGAGACTCTAATAGCAGAGGAACGTGCTGACATCATCTTGAAGTATGCTACGGTGAGTGAGCTTCCAACATGATTCATGTTGTCCAATCTGTTTTCTCTTGTGTTCTCACACACTGTGTTCTGATAATGGCCCGGGGCAATAATACAGTATTTTTTATTGTTTAAATAGAATCATATTGTGATGAAATAGTGATATTGAGTTATCGTGATACACATTCTGTTGTCTAAATTTATGATAAAAAGCAAATAATGAATAAATTCTGTCACAAAATGAGATCTGAAACCAATAAGGGAATGTTATTTTAAAATGAGTTTAATCATACTTTATATTACCACGCAATTCAATGGAATGAACATCAATTTGATTATTTAACATGTAATTTTGCATGTCAGCCGATATTGTTAGATATATATATCGTGATATCAATTTTGTTCATATCGCCCAGCTCTAGTTCTGAGTAAATATTCAACAATTTTTCTTATGTGCATTGAAAACACAAAATGTGTCATAAGTGTCACTGGAGTGGTGACTGCAGCTGATGGATGGTGTTGAGAAGCAACATGGTGTGAGAAGTGTGGCCACGTCAACCTCCTGTGCTGTGTGTTCTTCATCTGCCATGCAGGAGGAACACTTCACACTTGGTTGAGCTCGTGGTTAAAAAGCCCAGCAGACGAGCTCAGCAGGACACAGGGGAGAAACTAAGTGTGAATTCAAATGTGTGTTTTTGTTTGTGTGCGGTGCATCGCTGCATGTGTAGAGGGCAATACTCTGTGTGTGTGTGTGTGTGTGTGTGTGTTGCCAAAAAAGCCTTAATAACACGTTTGTGCCTGTGGTTTGATGCGATCAGAGAATATGAGTACCAAGAATATTCTAGTGAAAAAATGAAGACTAAAGCGAGGCATGGGAAATTGCTTTAGTGAACTGAGATAGAAACTAAAAACTAAACCTAATGGAAAAAATAAATAGAAACTTAACAGTCTGCCTCCAAAACGAACTGGAACTACCAGCACACTCCATACACACGACTAGTCAGAAACTTAAACTAAATAAAAACACTAAACTAAAACTGTTTATGAAAATGAAAGCTAAAACTAAAACAAGGCAACAGCAAACTTGTCGTCCCCCATGAATGATGAAGTCCCTTGTGAGTCCCTTGTCCCTTCCTTGTCAGTGGTATCTGAAATTTTGCGCGAGACATGGATGAACAAACAAATTATATCACCCCCCCCCCCCCCCCCCCCCACCCCCCCCCCCTTTGGCAGATAACTGTAATTTTTGAAGAGTAAAACGACACATCATTCCCCTCATCGTGGGTGGGGGGGGGCAGCTAGCAAACGCCATTTGAAAACCAAAAAACCGTGAGCTTAGAATTATAAGGTTCTATCTGCCTTCAGGATAGTTCTGAGATATTGAGCTTCAAAGTTGTCAGCATCCATTGAGTTAAATGGAGATGGGTCCTTTTGTTTTCGAAATTACAGACTCCAAAATCATCATTTTCAAAAAAAAATAACACCACACATTATGTCAAACAGGCACTCACAGAATAGGTTCATGTGACTCTACTCAGTTTTGACAAAAAAGGTCAGATAGAACCTTATAATACCAAGAAATCATGAAATGTCAAAATAAAAACGAAAAAAAGAATGGAAATTGTAAACTTCTGATGCAGAAGAAGAGATGGGGTGGGGTGGGGTGGGGTGGGGGGGGGAGACAGTGATAGCTAGGAGTTAAATTTAGCTCAGAGGCTTGGAGCAGAGCGGGGGGGATGGGGGGTTTGGGGGTGGGGGTGGGGGGGGGGTGACCTGTCTAGCCATAGCAACAGCTGTGACACACTCGGCAGCGGTGGATTGGACACCGTCCTCTGGAGACTTGCTGGATCCTCCTCCTCCTCCTCTGCCTGGATGATGGTTTGACCGGCATCCATTTGAATTAGTCACGCTCAGGCTGAACCCTATTTTTGGAATGACTTAAAAAAAAAGTGAATTTTTTTTTAATTTTTTTTTTTTTATGATTTATAGTTTATTCCGTTTTTCAGAACAAAAGTACAACAGACATATACTCCCATAACAGCAAGATAAAGAAGTACAACACAAAAAAGAAGGAAAAAAGAAAAAGAAAGAAAGAAAATAAATTAATAAATAAAATTTAAAAAAAATAAAAAAAATACAAAATTCACAAAAAAAAACAAAAAAAACAAACAAACAAACTATATAAATTAAAAAAGTGAATTTGTGAGGCACAATTTGAAATTGAATGCGATTGTTATTTATCTACCTTTTAGCCATCATTTCAAATTCGGTTTCCTCAATTCAGACTGAGCTCTCTGAGACATCCGGGGGTCTGAGGAAAAGCAAACGAGCACAGATTCAGATCCCAGCACGTCAGAGAGCGTACCGGGACTTCTACTAGTTTTTTACCCGGTACTGTGACCAGTTCCAGACATATAAGCTCTCTGATGTGGCTTCCGTCTTTTTTTTTTCGCACACATTGTTCAACGAGGTCCTGATGAAGAGGAGCTCGTGAAAGTACTGAAACCAGAACGTAGCAGCACCAGTACCAGGATCTCATTCGCTGTTCCTCGGCCCCTGGCTGTGTTTCAGAGAGCTCAGTTACAAGCTGAATTCAATAAAAATCACGTTCAATTTCTAATGCCGCCTTAAAAAATTACATTTTTGAAATCAAATGGCTCAATATGAGCATATGAAATTCAAATGTATTCAAAAACTATTGTCCAAAGACACGAGGCAGCACTCACGCGGAGACAGATCTCAATTTCACCAATTTGGTCACAAAAACTTGGTAACTTTCAACCTGGTGGCCTTCATCTCTCTCTCTCTCTCTCTCTCTCTCTCTCTCTCTCTCTCTCTCTCTCTCTCCCTCTCTCAAACAGCCTCAGTAAGGAAAGTATTTTTAGCCCGCTCACTTTCATAAAGCTGACATCACTCGCGGGGCCTCGAGGCTCGCAGACTGCATATAGTTCTCCTCTGACCCTCTTCTCCCCCCCCCCCCCCCCCCCCCCCCCCCCCCCCCCCCCCCCGCTCTGAAACCAGGCGTCTAATTGGCTGCCTTCCAGACAGGCAGGCCAACCACAGAGCGGAGTGAAAAGCCTCTCTCCGGTTGGCTGCTGGAGGATTAGCCCCGTGTCTGTTATGTCAACATCGGGACCAAACTGTTGCCTCAACATTTCTAAATGGATTTTCCATTATAGAAACACTATTACCAAATTTTTGTGCTGGCTAATGCAGATTCTGAGTGTGTGTGTGTGTGTGTGTGTGTGTGTGTGTGTGTGTGTTTTGATTGGCTCGCCAGACTGGGAGATAATTCCACAGTTTATTGTAGACTGTGTAGATTATGCATGGAGTTCCAGTTTGACTTCATTAAAGATGATTGTGTTTGCTTGGTTCACTGCAGTGTGTGTGTGTGTGTGTGTGTGTGTGTGCTAGTGTCTGACTTCTCTGCCAATCTGTGTGTGTGTGTGTGTGTGCTAATGTGTGACTTGTGTGTGTGCATGCTTGTATGCGTGTGCGTTATAGTTTGTTATAGTTTTACAATTTCTTTCAGTTTATATTTTTGTTTAATTTTGAAATTTGACTTCCATCTCAGTTTAGTTTCAGTTACTCGTCAAATGACATTTGCTAGTTTTAGTTTAGTTTTTAGGTTCATTAATGTTCAGTTGGTTGTTGGTAGCAGCTCCTTGGATGTACACAGGAGGCATCAGTGTATTGATAATGTATTGATAGTTGATCAGAGCCCATTTATGACAACAGGATTCTTTCTCCAGCTCACTGACAGTAAGGCAACTGGCAGAAGTGAAATTTGGTTAATTTTTATTTTAGCTCAGTTAGTTTTGGAGGCAGGCCACTGAGCAAAAGACATGATTTCAACGTCTCGTCTATGCTTTATCTCTCATATAGCCCAGGATCATTACGGCTATATATAGACCTATTTTAGACCAAGCAGTAAATACATTATTACAATGAATAAACATCTGTAAATACCAAAAATATGCACCAGAGAAGTCCTGTAGACTAGCCTACAAGATAATATCTGAGCACAAGAAGTAATTTCAACATTGCGTCTATGCGTAGCTCTCATATAGTCCTAGGATAATATTGTATAGACATCTAATAAACTTTCACTTTTCAACCTCATTTAAACTTAATTTAGCCTAGACTCTATGGGCCATTTAGACGTGTTTTAAACGTCTAATCAACGTAAAATTGCTCAGTGGGTCAGTTCACTAAAATGTGTGTTCATGCCTAATTGTGGTCTTGGTTTCAGGTCGTTAACTATAATATCCTTGGTGTGCATGCATGCATTCTTGTGTGTACCCGTGTGTGTGTGTGTGTGTGTGTGTGTGTGTGTGTGGCAACCTGCAGGGCCGGCAGGAGGGGGTGGAGATCGACCCCTGGGAAGATGCCGACTACAGCATCTACAGAGTCACCGACCGCTTCGGCTTCATGCAGTGAGTCCGTCCTGCGTTTTCTGTTCCTGCTACTTTCCTACTTTCTGTCTTTGCATCTGATCGGTTTTTGTCTCTCTCTCTTTTTTTTTTTTTCCCCCCCCAGCGAGGACGAGCTGCCAGCCCCGACCGCGCAGGAGGAGAAGGTGAGGCATCCTCCTGTCGGCTAATCCTCATCATATGTATCGTGATCCCCGATGTATTCCTCCATGGAAAGAGGAACCGGTGTTGCGCCAAAATTTGTATCCCCTAAAAACTGTGTGTTCCCTGGACACGTGTCCTCCTGTGTTCCCACTGTACGAGGAAAGTGTGGTGGGGAAATGAGTTTAATAAATGACAAGTAAATGACAACATCCTTGTAGAATCAATAGATACTTGTGGTTTGATATGGAAAGATAATATAAATAACACAAATAAGCATCATTTCTGTTCGGTTAAAAGGCACTGATAGGAAAACAATACATTGTTGAAATTGAAATTATTTGAATTATTTTGTCATTTTGTTTCCTGGCCTTTTGTCTCTAGGTGGAGACACACCAGCAGGGGGGGAAACACAATTTTAGGGGATGCAAATTCTGGCACAACACCTGACAAACACACATGGTATAGAGGTGATGACTTGATTTGACATGTAGGTTTTAAATGGGCAAGAAAGGGGCATTTTTTTTTTACATTTTAAATATTAATATAAGTCCTCACAGCCAATAATAAAACAAGACTCTGGTCACAGTGCATTTCCAGACGGGACAAAACCCATCCTGGAAACGTCGGCTCTGTTCAGACTTTAAATAAATTTGAAGTCAAACAGGATTTAACATTTCGGAACAGATTAGGAGGATTCTTGGTAGCAGAAATGTCCGTGGATAAAGAATGGGTATTACCACACTGTATTAAAAATCAAAGCAGATTTGAGCTGAAATGGGTGGGTCATTTTTTTTTTTTTTTTTAAATATTCAATTGCCAATGTTAAATAAATAAAGGCTTTAAACTGTATTGCAGACAGAGTGCCTGGGATCCTCTTTGATTTTTTTTTTAATAACTATAAATAGTAGTTTAAATCTATTTCTGTCTCTGCTGCTGCTTCACCATTCGACTGTCACCAGGCTGCAGTTTAAATGACCAAACATCCAGCTCAGTTAAACTGCCAAAAAATAATATAATGTCAAATAAACAAGTTCAAGTTCAAGTTCAATATCTTTACTGTCCCAAAGTGAAAGTGGTTATGCAGTCAGGTAAACACAAGGGTAAAAAAAAATGACATGGAACAAACACTGTAGATAAAAACCGAACACATGAAAAATATATAAGCATCAGAATCCCTGAATAAGATCATTTATCATTCATAAAACAGTGGAAAAGATCATTTTTTCACGATGTATTCATCCTAACCCTACAAAGTTCATACTGTGACTTTCATAGCTGACCTCTCTCAGTGTGTGTGTGTGTGTGCGTGTGTGTGTGTGTAAGATGCATGACATTCTCTGGATATCCATTACCAGAGAGTTGATCCTCCAGCCCGGCCCATCCATAACCCTGTGCTCCCTCCCACACCTCTCCCACTCTGCTGCTGTTTAACCGGGAAAAAAACACACATTTACCCATTTAACCAAAACACATTTAGCCAGTGGACACACACACATGCATTGGGATGCACATACTAACGCAGGGATTGATTGATTGATTGATTTTATTCGATAAATTAAAAATACAATACGTGACCTTGGTATTATAAGGTTCTATCTGACCTTTTTGTCAAAACTGAGTTAGTCGCATGAACCCATTCTATGAGTGCCTGTTGACATATGTGTGGTGTTATTTTTTGAAAATAATGATTTTTGAGTCTGTCATTTCTAAAACAAAAGGACCCATCTCCATTTTACTCAATGGAATGCTGAAACCTTTGAAGCTCAATATCTCAGAACGATCCTGAAGGCAGATAGAACCTTAGAATTCTAAGCTCACACAAATGTACACACAGTACTAAAATTCATCAGGATATCGCAATAAAGTCACATGACTTCTTTCCATTGCGGTCCTGGGGGTCTAGGCTAGGAGGCAGGCAGGAAAAGGGAGTGACATGTATATGCTACTAATATCCAATTTTTACACTAAAACACCTAAAAAAACATCAATATTATAAAATCATGAAAATAATAAAAAAAACACACAAGTTCAGAAACCAGTCCAAACTTAGAACTGTCCTAGAAAAGATGTTTCACTATACTGACTTACTCAGCATCCATTTTTTCAGTTGTTTTTTAGCAGTATTCAGAGAATGGGCAGATTTAATTTCGTTTGGGGATTTTATTCCACTCCTCCCCCGCTGTGTAGAGAAATGTACTTCTCCCTACTTTGCTTTTTAGATCGGGTTGTTTCAGGTGAGATAACACTAGCCCTCGTATTCAGGCCATGAGAGTCCCGGACATACTGAAAATACCCTGGAAAAATAATTTGGACATAGACCTTGTAAAATCTTATAGTCCATAATAAGTGGACCTTCCCAGTGACAGAGAGGGCCATAAACTCACTAGTCATACACTGTTCCAGTTCACCTCCCAAGATAAGTAACAGAAGTAACCGGGATAAGCGGGTTTAGCAGATGTGTGTCTGAGCCTCACTGTACATCACTTCACCGGCTCCTGTCTCCCTCACAGCGGAAGCAGCTGGAGATAGAGCGAGTGGAGAAATGGCTGAAGATGGTGAAGAAGTGGGATAAATACAAGAACAGCGACAGGGTGAGTACGAGCCCGCGCGTTCCAGACCCGGGTCACGTGACCCAGCGAAATACTTTTTTTTTGGGTTTATTTTAGCTTACTCGAGTGCCAGAGAGTTTTAGACAATTACAGAAAAGTATGCGAAAAGTCGGCGCCGTGGTTTGGAAGTGGTTTTTGTAGCCAGGAGGTCACAGATTTTGATCCCCGCAGCCGCCGAGGTCGAGTCCATCACCAGTCAAGTTCCCCGTAGCGAGATGCTGAACCCCCGACCTGCTGACTCATCCTGAGTCACTCTGGATGAGACTGGAACCTCCGCCAACGCTGAACAATCCTCCGACTCGCTGTTACACCCGAACACATCATTCCTATCGCTTTCAGTTTTGAGTTCAATCGAATTCTTGACCCTGCAAACATCCCATTAGGATTTGGAGTCAAGCCTCGATCTCTGCTAGTTTCATAGATATGGCTAAAAAAAAAAAAAGGTCATTATCTTATGGTGGAAATCCCAGATCCGGATCAGCATCAAAATGGAATCAGTTGCTCCTTGGCCCAAAGCCAATCTGTCCACCAAACTTCATGGAAATCCGTTTCTAAGTATTGGAGAAATCTTGCTGACAGACAGACAGACAGACAGACAGGCAAACTAACAGAGGAGAAAACATTTTTGTCATTTTTGCCTATTTTGCTGTGGTCAGCACTTTACTCGACACTATCCAATACATTAAAGTTGCACCAGATAGGATTTTTCTGTAAGCAGAGAAGATCGTCTCATGAGGTGCTGTAGATTGACCAAATGAAATTGTGGTGTGCAGAAGCAGAATCAGAAGCTGGACTCACCAACGTTAGATTTGGTGTCCTTTGATATATAAAACAGCCAGTTTGGTGTGCTGTTTGCAGTTTAGTGATGTCACCCTAAAGGATTTCTGGGTATTGAAGTTCAAATTTGTTTTTCAAACTGTTTCCTCTCACTGCCGGTTGGAGCCGCTAAGTAATGTACAGCGAGCCGGTCATTATTGCGAAATGAACCCCGACAGGGTGATGCAGGACTTACTAAAGAAATACATAATTTGACACTAAATATAACAACAAAAAAATCATTTTATTGATTTAAAAATGATTTTATTGCTTCCGCTAAAAAAAATAGTCCGTTAGATTCTACGGCTGGAACTGCGTCCATAGCAACGTAAACTCTGTAGCCTTCTTAAGATTAGCCTACTTAGTGTTATAATTCACCTTAAACTGAACATTTCCATCGATGGTGAAGTGAGACGAGGTGAATGGGACTTCTTTGGGAATATTGATGTTGACCTTTCTGTCCTCATTCATCTCTACGTTCCCTTCTTTCCGGGGCTTTGCAGTTGACACACCTGGAAACACAACTGTTACTAATGTTACAACTGGTAACAATATTACTATTATTATATCACTACTGCTTATCGCTTAAGTTAGCGATAGGCAACTAGGAGAGGAGCTCCCGTTGTTAATTTGATTATTAAAGCAACAAAATTTACCGGACTTCTTTCTGCAGATTGATACGATCCAGGTCACTCCAGAGTCTATGATCAGAACTGCGTCCATAGCAACAGACCGTAGAATGCCACAACTGACCAATCAGAATCGAGTATTCAACAAAGCCGTGTAATAATGTGTGACGATACCCAGTGCAGCTTCAACTCACCCACCTGGTCCATGCAGGTCAAAACAAACACAAGAGAATGATTTCCAACAGCTATTTGATCCAGGTCTGACACACACTCTCACATACACACACACACACACACACACACACACTCATGCATCAGCACATGAATATGGTTCAAATGTGAACATCTTTTGCTGTAATGCTGAGTCCTGCAGTAGGCGAACAGTAGGCGGTTAAACCTTCTAGTGACTCACGCCGCATCAGCATCAGCCCTCTGGACCCTCTGAACCCTCTGGCTTTGTTTACACGGTGTTTATCTTTTCCTTCCCTCCTCCGTCCCGTCAGATGGTGAAGCGGGTGTATAAGGGCATCCCCCTGCAGCTGAGGGGCCAGGCCTGGGCCCTGATGCTGGACGTGGACAAGGCCAAGAAGGAGAACGAGGGCAAATACGAGGTGCACACTCACACGCACACATTTTTTTATTTTTTATTTTTTTTTAATTTTTATTAGGATCCCCATTAGCTGGCAAATTAATGACAGCTAGTCTTCCTGGGGTCCTCACAAAAAGCAATACAATACAAATAATCAATAATAAGATAAGAGACAACGATAATAATTAAGACAATGATAATAATAATAATAATAAAAGGAAACAAATTAATTTAAACTAAATCCAGTGGAAAAAAAACCAAAAAACATAAACATAGAAAAAAAAAACCCCAATTATAACAGTTAAATAAAATCAAAGTTTACATGGTCCGTTTCATCAGTTCACTTTTGAGTGCCTTTTTGAAAGTGTAATTATTCTTTGCCAGCCTGGTGGATACTGGCAGCTTGTTCCAGTTAAATATGGCTCTATAGCACACTGTAGATCATTTAAATATTTAGTCCTAGGTCTGGGAAGTACTAGGTCGCCACTTAACGCCTTTCTGCTGAAGTGAGTGTGACTGTTTTCATCATATATTCTAATTGATCAACTAAGAATGTTTAAAACCTTCCTAAAGAATACGAGAAGGGAAGTAAGAAGTCTGTGTTGAGCCGGCAGCCATGACAGACAGATTGAAATAACGTTTGTTCTTTTTGAGCACTGAAGTACTACTCTGGCAGCTCAAGTTTGTTCAATTCTTTCACATGAGCCTGCTGTCCATGAAATGAGCACAGTGTCTTAAAAACTGAAACTTGTTCAAATTCTCATCCACTCCCTATAACACCAGAGCTGCTCGCCATATCTTGCTAGAAGTTCCCCGTGCTGATTCCTCTTTGGGCCGGTCCTCCTTCCAGTTTGCTGCTCCCAGCAACTGGAACGAGCTGCAAAAGACTTTGAAACTGGACAAATTTATCTCCCTCGCTACTTTTAAGGACTCTATTGCAGAGATTTTCAACACACCTGCAACTGCATCCCAACCTTTTAACTTCCAAACAAATATGTCTGTTCTGCTTTCAGGACTTGTCATTTTATTTGGTTGTTTGGTGTGTGGTTTGATTATTTCCTGGTTCCCATACTTTGTTGGCTTTCTCTGCCTCTGCGATGTACGCATTTCAAATCAAAAGCAAATGGTCATTGCAATTACAAACACAAAGCATCAGAGTATATTTTCCCCACTAGGACCAAGAAAGGTCCTCCCTCCCTCCCACCCATGTGGCGACCACTTCCCTCCCCTCCCACCCCACACTAGCTCTACACGACATAGTACATGAATTCATAAATGTACAACAAATACAACAAAGTGCACTTAGATACATTGTAATGCCAAATTTGAATATGTTCAAGCCAGCAGCTGTTTAACATCTGCTGCTGCAGAGGCCCATGCCTGGGCAGTCCTTTCTCTAGCCCCATGTATTCTCACTATAGATTGTTCCATGTGTAGTATGTTCAGAAAAGACATCAGCCATTGCGTACGGGTAAGTGAATGAGGAGGATTCCATCTTAAAGCTAGCATTTTTTTTTTTTTGCTGCTGTAAGACCTGTGAATAAAACATCAAATCATGGTTTTTAACATTTGTGTCTGATAGTCTTATCTGGATTATTTTTTGTTTGTTTTGTTTAGTTCCTTTTGCTTGCTTTATTACTGTCAGAGGTTGTTTTGTCCTCTTGCCAGGCTATCATTGTAACTAAGAATTTGTTCTTAATTGACCCGTCTAGTAAATAAATAAAGGTTAAATCAAATAAATAAATACAAATTAAAATACAAATAACAAGCTCCATACACCAAAAGTGAGAGAAATGTGTTTCCCCAGCAGGAAAGGATCAGGTGGAGGAGACATGACTAGAAACAGGAGGTAGTTCAGTGGAAAGTCAGGGTGAGGAGGTCGGGGGGGCAGGTTTTTGTTATTTAACCAAAATCTTAACACCAAGTTGTTTTAGTTGCCTAAACTGAACTGTTATCTAACCCAGTGATTCTCAACATTTTTCATATCAAGGACCGCTAATTTAGTCCACATTAGGGCCACGGACCCCCATTTGATTATATTTTTTCTAGCGGACCCAAATCTGAGAATATTTTTTATTGTTCGAAATGATTTTGTCCAGAATTCCTTGCCTATCTGCGTTGTAGGCAGATAGATAACAGTGAATCTATGACCAAAACAGTCATTCTTCTACATTCTCTAATTGTGTTCACTTCTTGTAAATGAAATAACGTTGAAGTTTAACAATCGCTGAGTACCCCCCTGGAACCCTCTCACGGACCCCTGGTGGTCCCCGGACCCCACGTTGAGAACCACTGATCTAACCGTTCCGCATGCCGAACACGTGAAAACGTTGTCCATATAGACCCACACATGCACACATCCACAAGCTACCGACCCTCTGAGGAAAGCAGCTTTAAACACAGGAACTGAAAGCACGGCTCAGCATCTGTAACGCTACCACACGCTCCCCTGGATCTGGAATGTCTCTGATTACCGTCCTGCCAGATGGTTGGCAGACCCTTCAGTCCCACATTATAACTGACACATATTTTATCCTCTGCCATCGCAAACGCTCAGCAGGATTAGCAATGCAAACACTTTAAGAGAGGAAAACAGCCTGTTCCGAAGTGGACCAGATTAGGTCAGCGAGAGGAAAACAAAGCAGATGGAGACGTAATGGAGATCGGGGAGATGATGAAAACATCCGGTGTTGACGTTCAAGTTTTGAAACATAAGCGATGCGGCTCAGTTTATATTTCACTCTCTGCAAATATTATTCGTGTGAAGAATAACGCTGGATCTTACTAACTTTGAACACCACCGTATAAATAAATAAATCAGATGCAGGGTTCGGTAGGTTACTGTAAAAATGTCAATGGGAATCAACCCAAACTCAGTAATGTATTCTAATTACTGTCAGCTACTTTCAAATATCTTTGTCATATTTGAGGTATAAAGGTACAGGTAAGAAAAAGTGAAAAGTTGCAAAGTTCAGGAAATTTATTTCAGGTTTGCATACAAACAAATTTTCTTCTGTGCCACATTTTTTAACGAGGTAGAACAGCTGCTGCTCTTTAATTGGCCCTCTGAGTTTCTCTCTTTCACTTTAAAAGTATTCCCAGAAGTAATCCTGTAGTATCTCATTAGGATACATTGTTTTTTTGAAGGTAACTGGACTTCTTTGTTTTCCTCTCAGAAAATGAAAGAGCAAGCCAGACTGTACTCGTCTGAGATCAAGCAGATCGACCTGGACATCAACAGGACCTTTAGAAACCACATCATGTTCATGGACCGCTTCGGAGTCAAGTAAGTCTCCCTCAGGCCCCGTTTTAAGATAGGATAAGATAAGAAAAACTTTATTGTCCATTAAATTTACATCAAATGGAAATTTGTCTTCGGCAATCTGGCAACACAATAAAAACAAACAGTGCACAGTGTAAAACAGACAGTACACAGTGTAAAACAGACAGTACACAGTGTAAAACAGACAGTACACAGTGTAAAACAGACAGTACACAGTGTAAAACAGACAGTACACAGTGTAAAACAGACAGTACACAGTATAAAACAGACAGTACACAGTATAAAACAGACAGTACACAGTGTAAAACAGACAGTACACAGTATAAAACAGACAGTACACAGTCTAAAACAGACAGTACACAGTGTAAAACAGACAGTACACAGTATAAAACAGACAGTACACAGTCTAAAACAGACAGTACACAGTGTAAAACAGACAGTACACAGTATAAAACAGACAGTACACAGTGTAAAACAGACAGTACACAGTATACAACAGACAGTACACAGTATAAAACAGACAGTACACAGTATAGAACAGACTACACAGTATAGAACAGACAGTACACAGTATAGAACAGACTACACAGTATAGAACAGACAGTACACAGTATAGAACAGACTACACAGTATAAAACAGACAGTACACAGTATAGAACAGACTACACAGTATAGAACAGACAGTACACAGTATAGAACAGACTACACAGTATAGAACAGACAGTACACAGTATAGAACAGACTACACAGTATAGAACAGACAGTACACAGTATAGAACAGACAGTACACAGTATAGAACAGACAGTACACAGTATAGAACAGACTACACAGTATAGAACAGACTACACAGTATAAAACAGACAGTACAGAGTATAGAACAGACAGTACACAGTATAGAACAGACAGTACACAGTATAGAACAGACAGTACACAGTATAGAACAGACAGTACACAGTATAGAACAGACTACACAGTATAGAACAGACTACACAGTATAAAACAGACAGTACACAGTATAGAACAGACAGTACACAGTATAGAACAGACAGTACACTGTATAAAACAGACAGTACACAGTATAGAACAGACAGTACACAGTATAAAACAGACAGTACACAGTATAAAACAGACAGTACACAGTATAGAACAGACAGTACACAGTATAGAACAGACAGTACACAGTATAAAACAGACAGTACATAATATAAAACAGACAGTACACAGTATAAAACAGACAGTACATAATATAAAACAGACAGTACACAGTATAAAACAGACAGTACATAATATAAAACAGACAGTACACAGTATAGAACAGACAGTGAAGAGCAACTAAAATACATCAAATACTCTTCCATACTTTTCCAATACTTTTCCATCTGCTGTCAAACTAATTTTCATTAGGTTGAGCATTTTTGAAACACTTTACTGATACTGCCTGTTTCCATCAGTGTCAGGAGCACTGCGTCTGATTAAAGATGCAGTGCGCGGTCAGAGTGTTTGATATGAAGCCTGTGGTGTTCAGTAAAAACTCAACTTTGTTAACCACTACTGAACCGCTTTGATTTTTTGATGTTGAGGTTCTGCTTATTAAATTATTCATCTAAAACATATTTAGAGTATCAAAAGTATCAAATGTGCACTCACGCCTTCCAAGACTCAGCGTATAGTGCAGTCTAGTTTAAGGTTAAACTAAGGGGAAAACAGTCATGTATGATTACCAGTTCATAACATACTTTGTAATTTTGCATATTCATTCTTTATTCCAGTTTGTAGAGCTGGTCGGGTTCAGATGTATGAGGTTTAAAGTGCAGGTTAAAAATACAAACTGTTCCACAACCGTTGCAGGGGAATCTGATTTTGCAACCTCAGTGTGAACTTGGGGGGGGGGGGGGGGGGGGGGCGGGGGGCGGAGAGAGAGAGAGGGAGAGAGAGAGAGAGCTGTTTGGAACCTGATCCAGTAACAGAGTGATGTCACTGACAGTTTAATAGAGCGCAGGCTTGTTCGGGAGCGGCAGTGGAAAGTCTGGAGCAGAAAACTCTCCGCCGCACAAAACGCCTCAGTATCTAACAGCAGCTCTTAGCCTGCAGAACGAGAGAGGGAGGGAGAGAGAGAGAGAGAGGGAGAGAGAGAGAGAGAGAGAGAGAGAGAGAGAGAGAGAGAGAGAGAGAGAGAGAGAGAGAGAGAGAGAGAGAGAGAGAGAGATGGTGCTGTGGAATCAGTTCACAGGTCAGAGAGGAGCAGCAGAGTGGATCTGTGTGGAAACAGTTAGTTAGTTAGTTAGTTAGTATTATTTATTTGTATAGCCCCTTATCACAAGCATGTCTCAAAGGGCTTTACATAGCATCATATACAGTATATACATACTACATCATATACAGTATTTCAGTATACATACTACATCATATACAGTATTTCAGTATACATACTACATCATATACAGTATTTCAGTATACATACTACATCATATACAGTATTTCAGTATACATACTACATCATATACAGTATTTCAGTATACATACTACATCATATACAGTATATCAGTATACATACTACATCATATGCAGTATATCAGTATACATACTACATCATATGCAGTATATCAGTATACATACTACATCATATGCAGTA
>NW_027283879.1:5000-15000 GCF_046629955.1 Centroberyx affinis
TCTTTGATAAATGTCGCAGTATCATTAAACGTGAAATTTCCCTGAGCCAGCACAATTATCAGTCGGTGCAGGGAGATGAGTCGAACGTGCAGCACTACATCTACAATTCACACTTTAGTCTTTTATCTGAGGTAGAATCAGCTTCAATTCCTGCTAGATCAACAAATATAAGATATTCGTTCAATCCTGGATGATCACATACGAAAGAAGCCATTGGTAAACAAATGATGTAAGAGCTAAAGAGAGAAGTAGAAGGGATTGTTATTGTTGTTTTTTCAGGAAACAGCAAATTATGCGTATCCATATCAGAAGAAGTGGACATCCCAGCTGGCGATCATAAGGTACAATTGTCGTCGTGAACAATTTAATTGAAAATCACCCGTTAACGAACTGCAGCAGATATCGTACACTTTTCATCCTTTTTATGGTAATCCAATGTAAACGCGGCGTTATATGAACAGACTTGACCATTTTAAATTCTGAAAAAGTGTTTGATGATTTGGTGCCAGTGGTAGCATTGGGCAGGCTCTCAGCTGTGTGATAAACTGACCTGTTTTTTTTTTTTTTTCATTGAGACTTGTTACATGTGTTATATGTCTTGTTATATATGTTATCTTTGTTGTGTGTGGACCCCAGGAGGAGTAGCTGCTACGTTAGTGGCAGCTAATGGGGATCCGTATAAACAAATAAACGAATAAAGGGGAATGCCACCCATTTTAACAAGTCACATATTAGAGCTTTTATTGATGATACCTGTGTTTCTTACCAACACTGTTCCCACTGGCTTCATCCCAGTTGCCGATCCCATTCCCGCTCAGGGCAACATTAGCCGTCTGCATTGCCTCCACAGGTTGCCTATAAATCATTGCCATGCGGGCCAACAGGCAGTAATAGAGACAGATAGTCTGTCTTAGACCGCATTAATGAACTGTTGTTCCTGGAATCAGGACAGCCGATGGACGGATCAATACTGCATTGTTTTCTGCTCCGCAGTCACTGCAGGCCCGACGTCGACCCACTACCGATTCAGCTGGGCAATTAATAACGGGGAAGTTAGTGAATCAACGATTAATTAAATAACGATTTCATAGATAATCAAGAATGAATGTTTCCTCCTCTCTTTGACTGACTGAAGAACTGGCTGCAGTCCAGGTTTCAGACTCAGGATCTAAAGGCTGTTTCATGGTTATAAGACAAGAGTGGACAGGTGTCTTATGAAAAGTTTCAGACAACACTGAGGCATTTATGCTCAAACTATGTATCAGGAGACGTCTGCACAAGCTGTCTCAAATACACACACACACACACACACACACACATTGACCTACAGCAGCTAATCAAGTTGACATTATAGTAAATTAACGGACATAATAAGCTTAACGTTACCTGTCACTAAGATCTCTCTATAGCTGTTTTGCTGCCAACATGTCCGTCCGCACCAAGAGCCGCAGCAGTTTCCCCCAGTTTGTTGTTTTTTGTGCGTCTTTAAAATCCTCCGTGACAATTTCTCCTCAAAGCCATCCATTACTATTTTTTACTACTTCTATACTAGGCTTCTACTGTTATCCCGCTTGACCGAGGCAATTAGTTAGACAGCTGTTTCCATCTCCATGGCAACGATAGAACGCTTGGTCCAGCCAACCAATGAAAATGTAAGACAAATAAATGACGGCGACACGTACTTCTGTCTTTTTGACGTCATTTTAGTCCTCAGACACCGTCCACAGACACTTGTCTTATAACCATAAAACAGCCTTAACTCCTTTCTGTAGATATTTTACCATTTTGTAGCGAGAATTCAAAAGATCAGTTTACATCATTTGAGGATGGAAAATGCCGCAAAACGAGAAAGGCGGCACACTGAAGAAGGTGACAGCTGAAACGTTTGCGCACGATGCTTCTTCCGCATTTAGAAAAAAAAAAATATATATATATATAGCAAAAAAAAAATGAAAACAGCATGATGAGAACATAAAAGGTTTGGTAGTTCTTTTTCAGCGTGAACCATCTTTTCTCTACTGAAGATGTTCTGCTGGTTTCTCCCGCAGCAGACGGAGCGAGGGCGACGCAGAATGAAAAAGAAAAACAACCTTCGATTTTACTGATTTCTGCGTTTTAACTTCAGCAATCCTCAGATCACCTGCTCCTCTCTGCTCTTTGTGCCACACTTTCAAAACTTTATGAACTAAAAACATTTGGTGGCTAGAAAGGAGTCTGTTTCCCTTGAACTGAGCTGCTGCTGCAGAACAGAACAGCAAAGAAACACTGAATAGAAACAAGAGCAGAGCAAACAGAAGAAGTATTTCAATTGATTTTTCCCTCCATCTCTCCATCCTCCACCTCCCTCCTCCTTATTCATCTTCCTCCTCATTTTCATCCCTCCTTTCTCCCTTTTTCACTTTCCTCTTTCATCTCCTCGTTTACTCTTTCTTCCTCCTCTTCATCTCTCCTCCAACCTCCTCTCCTCTCCTTCCTTTCTCCACCATCTCTCTCCTCCCTTTCTCTTTTTCTCTTTCTCTCCCTCCTCTTCTCCACCCTCCACTCTCCTCGCTCTTCTCCTGTTTCCTCCTCTCCCTTACTTTCTCCCTTTCTTTTCTCTCCTCTCCATCTCATCACCCTCTTTTCTGCTCCTCTCCTCGCTTTTCTTCCTCCCTTTTCTCTTCTGTCCCTTTCCCTTCCTCCATCCGTTCCTTTCCACTTTCCTCCTCCTCGACTTTCTCCTCCTCTCTTCATCTCCCCTCCATCCTCACCTCCTCTCCCCCTCTCCTCTCATCCCTCCTTTCCTTCCTCCCCTTCACTCCTGACTCTTCTCCTCTCCTCCTATTTCTTCTTCCCCTCTTCTCCCCTTTCTTTTCTTCTACTCATATATCCTCTTCTCCCCCTCCTCCTCTCCTCTCTCCTCCTCTCCTCCCCCCTCCTCCTCTCCTCTTCTCTCTCTTCCTCTCCTCTTCTCTCTCCACCTCTCTCTCCTCTCCTCTCTCTTCCTCTTCTCTTCTTTCTCCTCCTCTCCTCTTCTCTCCTCCTATCCTCTTCTCTCTCCTCCTCTCCTCTCTCCTCCTCTCCTCTCCTCTTCTCTTCCTCTCCTCTTCTCTCTCCTCCTCTCCTCTCCTTTCTCCTCCTCTCCTCTCCTCTCTCTTCCTCTCCTCCTCTCTCCTCTCTCTTCCTCTCCTCTTCTCTCTCCTCCTCTCCTCTCCTCTCCCCTCTCCTCCTATCCTCTTCTCTCTCCTCCTCTCCTCTCCTCTTCTCTCTCCTCCTCTCCTCTCCTCTTCTCTCTCCTCCTCTACTCTTTTCTCTCCTCCTCTTCTCTTCTCTTCTCTCTCCTCCTCTCCTCCATCATGGTATTTCCTTCCTTCCTTGTTCTCCAGATGATGAACGACTGGTTGTTCCACTCATCCATCTACTGGGCAGCCTCATCTATCTATCCACCGCCCACACGCACACACACACACACACACACACACACACACACACACACACACACACACACACACACACACACACAAAGGAAAGGAACACACACACACTCAATGTGTCCACACAGAAAAAGATGAAGTGTAATTTGAATGGGCTCGGCCCTGGCCCCCGCACATACACACACACACACACAAACACACACACTCACTCTCTCTCTCTCTCGCTTCCTCTGTCTTTCTCCCTCTCTCTCTCTCTCTCTCTTTCTCTCTCTCTCTCTTCCTTTCTCTCTCTGTCTCTCACTCACCCTCTCTCTCTCTCTCTCGCCCCCTGTCCCTCAGATTGTGTCAGTGCAGCTTCTGATTAAAGACCTTCTATACCTCCTTCATTACAGCCTTACCTCTCTCTATCGCTCTCTCCCATTCCTGTCTCATCCCTCTCTCTCTCCATCCTTCTCTCTCTACCTCCCTCCATGTCTCTCTCTCCGCCCATCTATCTCTCTCTCTCTCATTAGTTCATCCCTCTCTCTATGATCCTTCGTTACCTTTCCCCTTTTCTTTCCTCTCAGTCTCACTCTTTTTTTTTAATTCTCTTTCATCTATACTTGTACCCCCCCTCTCTCTTTCTCTCTCTCTCCCCCTCTGCTCCCTCCATCTCTGCAGCAGTGGATTATGGGATCAACAGTCAATGGAGGAAATGCTAATGAGAAGGGGGGGGGGGGGGGGGCGCTTTGACTCGTTTTGTTCTGTAATGAAACACCTCACACACACACACACACACACACACACACACCTACAGTGTGCAGTGTTGAGTCTGGGTGTGTTTAATTTATCCACCCAGAGCGGATAAGGGCTGAGCTGTGTTTAACTCCGTCCACCCCAGGCTTGCCTGCTAAACAAAAACAAGCACTCCCATACACCTCATTTACTGAGAGACTGAGTGTGTGTGTGTGTGTGTGTGTGTGTGTGTGTGTGTGCGTGCGTGCGTGCGTGTGTCTGTTGTGGTGAGGTTGATAAAGTGCCTCATTACTAATAGAATAAATTAAAGACATGCACTTACATTCTCTGCAATTCTTTTGGCTACTGAAAATTCAGGCTGGCTAGTAACTCTGAAATCCATTAGCCACACAAGGCTGAACTGGAGCTGAAACTTTTTTTAAATCTGATCAGACTTTCAGGTTTCATCTCCAACCTGCTGACAGCCAGCTGAGTCTCCATCATGGAGGAAGATGGAGAACTGTGTGTTAGTTAATAAAGTGTAAATGTGTATCAATCAGCTGTCAGCAGAGAGCAGCTGAGTCAGCTTGTTGTGGTGTGGCTGTAGATCCATTCAGTAACGTTCTCAGTAAAAGTGAATAGTGTGATAAGGTGGATTTGTTTCCAAATGTAGGTTACTGTGACACAGTAAACTGTCTTGTCTTTAGCCCTAGTCTCTACTCCAAAACATGAAGAGTTGTAGCTTGAGAAGAGTCAGCTCAGTTAACCTGAACAAACTGTCAGCTAGCTAACATCAATGTCTAAAATATCTATTCCCACACTGAGAACATGGAGTTATGCAAATCATTAAAAAGCCAGTAAGAGCATATTGTACAGTGTAGGCCTAGGAACCACTGTGTGTGTGTGTGTGTGTCTGTGTGTGTCATGTTTTATATATTATCTGTCCTTTTCTTGCTCTTTGTCTTTTGAAGCACCGACATACATACAACACACACACACACACACACACACACTCTCTTTCTCTTTTATAGCCCCTCCCTCCCAAGAGACTGTACAGCATCACACAGTATGAACCTGTTACATCTCCTGAATACTAATATACAACTAAAACGACTGTGATTGAAACGACTGTTCAATCGAACTCCATTTACACACACACACACACACACACACACACACACACACACACGATAAAACACACATATAAGCACATACGGCACATAAGCATACCTTGAATCTAATTTACCCAGACTCAGCAAAACAAACACACGGTTTAGCGCTAATTCAATCTTAATTGACACTCAGATCATACACACACACACACACACACACACACACACACAAACTGAAGCTTAACCTATCTGCATACACTCAATGCCCTCTCTCTCTCTCTCTCTTTCTCTCTCTCTTGTTCACACACACACACACACAGACATATTGAACCTCAACCTATACACATGTATTCCATGCCCCCGCTCTCTCTCTCTCTCTCTCTCTCTCACACACACACACACACACACACACACACAGATCAGTGTGGAGCTAAGTGAATTGTCATTGGCAGCCGCTCCCCTCTCGTCCCTCCTAACCAATTCATTTGCAGTCTAATCCAATCAAACTGCGACTGAGACGGACGTGCGGCGCTCCGCTCATCAGCTGCTTCATATTCACATCAGCCGCCGCAGCACACATCTCATTCTAATTATTTTCTCATTTGGGCGGGTGGAGTCTGGACCGGTCAGCGGGCTGGAGTTCAGCTGACTGGAGCTGAGGAGGGGAAACAACACAGAGGCTGCAGGCTGCGTTCACACTGCAGGACTGTGGCCGGAGTGGATCACTGTCTGTGTTTCAGGGCACTAATACATATGTCAGACATTTTTTGTTAGTGTCCGAATCGCAAAATGATATTGTGGAATGATTTTGAGGGCGCTACATATTTCCCACAATGCACTGTAATATCTAGTGAACAAGCCTGGTCACTAAAACCATGAAAGTATACCAAAAAGCATTGTGAGTCTGTCGTCACCTGGCCGTTACCAAGCAACCAAGTTGTAACCCTTCTGTGGTTTTATAATGATGCATCCTCTTCTTCACCAAACCTTGTTTACTAATGCAAGTAAATAAACTTTTTTTGGTACCAAAAAGACGTCAAGCTATTCTAAAGATGTTTTCTTTTAACTGCCGATTCATAATTTATTATAAATGCAAGTTTTGTTACGCTACTTTGAGCTCGTTAACGTTACATTAACATTGCGGTCTGTTGTTCAGGAAGGTATTTATCTCTAGCTGCAGGTTATACGGTACAGAGCTTATTGTAACGTGTTTTTTGTTAATGTCAGCTAGTGAGAATCCATAACCTGAAGGAAACCACACAGCTGGATTAGTGAAAATAAACAGAAAAAAGAAGCCGCACACAACTCCGATGCAGAGAATATTTATTCACAGACATAAGGTCGGAAAACGCCTAGATGGGAACGTCGGTGAATATTTTTTTCTGTTTAATGTCAGCTAGTGACACATATACGGCTTTGAAGGAATATTGGTAACTTGTCAAATGTTAGCTGAAACATTTGTTTATGCGACTGGTGAATGCAGACGCAGGTTGATGATGAATGATGATGAATTAAGTGTCAGAATTCACTCATTAATCATGTGTGATTTACCGCTAATTAGTGCACTAATAGAGCAGCACTATATAGGGAAATACACATGAGGGAATAGTGATCCATTCCGGCCACAGCCCAGGACTTCATGCTCAAGTCTGACTTACTGCTCATATCTGATTTGATTGAATGACTGTTCATATCCCATATAACCCGTATCTGATAGGGATGGGACGATCTGCTTATCTTATGATACGATTTGATACATGACATGGGGTTCAGGATATACATCAGGATATACAATACAACCGTGATACAGTGATACAAAAAAAGACAAAAAGTGGGGTAGCAAAACCATAACTTTTGCTCCCCCTAATTGAATAATGGGGATGCATTTGCTCCACTTGCTCCATTGCTCAGGCGCCTATGCATTAGTGTAAATGTCATTTATTAAGCGCATATCCAGGAGGAGAGATGAAAGCTGGTTTCAGGCTTCACTTTAGGAAACAAACGACAGAGGCCACCAGTGGACAGATTCCATCCCTACATTTACACCCACATGTCTAAGTGTAGAAATGCTTGTCGGGGTCAGACTGCCCTGCTCAGAGGCACTGCGGCGGTGGAGGAATCTGTCGTATCACTTCCCCTCCACAGGCGAGACGCTGCTGTATTGATCGGATCAGTGTGGAAATGAATTGGCTTGGGGAGCGCAGAGGGGGGGGGATCGCTGTGACAATTAGTGTCGAGTTAGCTTTGTGTGTGTGTGTGTGTGTGTGTGTGTGTGTGTGTGTGTGTTTGTGTGCACTACGGATATCAATTAGATTCTGAGTTAGCTGTGTGTGTGTGTGAGTGTGCGTATGTGAGAAAGAGAGTGTGAATTGCCGTGTGTGCATGTATGTGTGTTTGTATGTGTGTGTGTGTGTGTGTGTGTGTGTGTGTTTGATGTAGGATAAATGCATGAAAGACTTCTACAATGGCTACCACTGTATACAGTATGTCTCTCTCTTCACACACACACACACACACACACACACATTGCATCACACACACTGTACATCACACAGCCTTGGCATTCATCATTAAAGCAGCCTCATTTGCATATTACTTACACTGCAGTTCCTTGTCATCAGTCTATCAGCCACACTGAGGCCGATCCGCCTCTAATTAGACCCAAACAAACAAATGAAACGGAGGCGGAGCTGACAGGGGGCTGATGGGAGCTCACCGCCTCATGACTGCTCCTCTGTTTAAAAATTCACTTTATAAAGACCAATTTTGCACATGGCTGGGAAATGTCATGTCAAAGAGAGAGAGAGAGAGAAGAAAAAAAGGAACTTCACACATGCAAACACACAAACACACATGGTTTCTGGTGTCAGTAAGAACACACACACACACACACACACACACACACACACATCATCACACACTGTCTTCAACTCTCTCTGTCTTAAACGGTTATTTATCTTGGGAAAGTCAACTGAGCAGCACGCTCTCCTCCAGTGACGCCCTGCTTCACATTTACATACTTAGTGTTTGGCTTTAGAGCTGCTACAAGTTTTCATTTTCTTACTTTTGATAATGCTAATGGATGCTATCACTCTGCATAATGTATGCTAAAGTATTAGAATGAAGCACTAGAGCCAATTATCTACCAGGGATTTTTTTTTGTCATTTTTTTGGCCTGTATTGGTGAACAGATGATCACTAGTCCAACATAATTGACAAAAACATTTATTTTTCATTTCATGGGGTCTTTAAATGCACAGTATGTCATTTCTGAAGCTAGGGGTCTCTCAATCAAAACAATAACAAAAGACCTAGTTTGATGGCGTCGTGAAGTAGCGTGGGATCATGGGAGTTTTTTTTACGAGTGAGCGATAAAAACAACAGAATGAAAAAAACTACAGAGCGGCTAGAGCGGCTAGCTAGCTAGCTGGCCGACTTCCTTCCTCACTCTCTGACGGATCATCTGGTGTTTCCCGTGTTTCCCCGGAAGTTAGGGGGTAAAGGGGATATGACATCATGACAGGAAGTTCGGGGGTAAAGGGGATATGACGCCATGACAGACGACCACATGAAACGCACCGTTACCTTAAATAAAATTACAGATTTCTCTGGGTTTGAACATTGTTGGAAACATTTGGGATAATGTAAGTACACAACTCAAAAAAATATATAACACAGGTCTAGTCGTTTTTAGATATTTTAATGCTGAAATGTTACATATTATACCTTTAACTGCTAAACTGAGCAACAGGCCAATCTCCCAATCTCTGTGTATTCATAGTATTCTGTTCCATCTCCACACGGCCATGTTGGCAGGAAAATAACAGGTGATTGTAATAAATGATGTGTGTGGTGAAGCACCGTATTGGTAGGAAATGCATGTGACATCATCTATGAATTCCTGTAACAGAAGGAGTTTCTAACCACCTTCTGTTTCTGTCTCTGTCTGTATTTGTCTCTTTATCTTTCTCTGTCCACCTTTCTCATTGTGTGTGTGTGTGTGTGTGTGTGTGTATGTGTGTGTGTGTGTGTGTGTGCGTGTGTGTGTGTGCTTCTCTCTCCAGGAGTCCAGCTCCCAGTAAGACACTGGGATGGAGCTGTGTGCTGCCAGTGGGAGTAGACTGGTATTTCAGCCGAGTGGCACTACAGTACATATTGGATTTTAATGGGAACCGTAGCCATGGGATACACTCTCATGTGTGTCTCTATGTGTGTGTGTGTGTGTTTGTGTGTGTCCATGTCCATGTGTGTGTGTGTGTGTCCGTGTCCATATGTGCGTGTGTGTGTGTGTGTGTGTGTGTAATTGGTGGCTATTTTCAGCAGCCAGCTGTATCACTAAGAGAAACTGAAATGCCACAGTCAAAGGATCCTTACAGTGTGTGTGTGTATGTGTATGTGTGTGTGTGTGTGTGTGTGTGTGTGTGTGTGTGTGTGTGTGTGTGTGTGTGTATGAAATACAACAGTCTCTCTGCTGTACATCAGCTGCTGACTGTTAGTTGTTTGTGCTTGTCCTGCTTTCACTGCACTGCCCTTGTAGTGAAATACTGTAGACAGTGTGAGTGTGTGTGAGTGTGTGTGTGTGTGTGTGAGTGAGTGTTTGATCAATCATTTCAAAATCAATCTTCCCCCCCATCTTCCCTCTCTGTCGCTCCACTATCTGTCACTATCTATCCTACATCCTGAGAGAAGCTCAGGGAACGGTCCTGTGGGCTGAAGGTCGCTGGTTTGAGTCCCTGTGCTGTTTGGGGGAAAGTGAAAGAG
>NW_027283879.1:20000-21179 GCF_046629955.1 Centroberyx affinis
CAGCCGTTTGACATCTCCAAGGTAACCAGGTAACCATGGAAACCAGACTGACAGATCAGTCCAAAGGAGTTGGACTGATACAGGTTGTTGAAGGCCGATGCAACTTAAGAAAACACATGCAAATAGGACAAAACCCAATCTTCATCAATTTGACAACACATTTTTCTCAATATCAATATATATCACGATATGGTTCATGTATCCAAAATCGCGTTAAATAATCAAATTAATGTTCATCTCATTGAACCAAATGGTAATGTTAGGTGTGATGTCAAACAAAACAGAAATATTCAAATAATATTCCTACCATACCTCACTTTATGAGGGTTTTTAAGTAAAATTTGCTTGTCATCTTCAATTTAGACAGCAGAAATGTGTCACGATATCAAAATATCTTCATATCATCACGATATGATTCCACTGAAAGACGATAAACGATAATATTGAATTATTGCCCAGCCCTACAACACATGCGCTGCAAATACACACAACACAGATGACAATGGATCTGTTTCCAAAGGACACAAAAAAAGACGCTTGTTGTTCAATGCTTTGTGACTTCTGAAGTTACTGAAGTCGGCTACTCATCAGTGTAGAAAATGAGCTAAAATGTCAGGTTTTTTGGTTTATTTTAACATCGTGATTGCACGAATTAGCCTTTCTATTTGGTTGTGTTGTGTGTATTTGCAGCACGTGTTGTCAAACTGATGAAGATGTTTTATTAATTCACTTGTGTTTTGTCTATTTGCATTTGTTTTCTTGAGTTGCAGTGTGTTGAGCTCTCTCGGCCACCGTACGATACAAATATCAGTAGCCTACTGTTATATATGATAGCTGATATTTAATGCTGATATTCAATACCAAAAAAAATACTTGTATTCAGTGCTTTCCCCAGAAGTGACTGAAACCTTTAGACCATGACTGGACAGTAAAACCCAGTTCAGTCCAGTGTCTGTCACAGTTGTTGGGATGTTTACAGCAGAAACCCACACTTTCTTTGCAGCCGTTTGTTTAGCAGTATTTGCTTATAGCTCCTCTACCTGAAACGTACAACATCGCAGCATGAGTTAGCATCATGTTATGACATGTGGACGACACGTTCTGTTACACAAGAACACGAGAAAAGGCCCCTTGTGTTGCTCTCTGTGTTGCGTGTTGTGTGTACTGAGCCTGTAAAAG
>NW_027283880.1:0-43270 GCF_046629955.1 Centroberyx affinis
TTTACCACTGTTCCACTGTTCTTCTTCTCAAATGTGCGTGTGTGTGTGAGAGAGAGCGAGAGAGAGAGAGAGGAAAGGGAGAGAGACAGGGAGAAAGAGAGAGCTAGAGTGTGTGTGTGTGTGTGTGTGTGTGTGAGCAAGAGAGAGAGAGAGAGAGCTAATAGTTTTAGGGCATTCCTGTCAGTGTCACTGTATGATTGCGGGTCCTGTGTGGCTTCCTAGAAACTTTGATACTTAGACGGGTTTGATGTAAACACTCAGAGGAGAGAGAGACGGGAAAGTCCCTGAGATATTTAACCAACTAATTCTTCCACCGGTTTTTCTTTCTCTCTCTTTTCTCTCTGCTCTTTCTTTACTTTGCCTCAGTCATTCCACAGTGGCGGAAGAATCCAGGAATCCAGGATATGCAAAACAAACATGCCCCGTCCCTTCATCATCAAAGGACGAGGGGAAAAGTGTGTGTGTGTGTGTGTGTGTGTGTGTATACTGGAGACAAGCAGCACACACACACACACACACACACACACACACCACCAACCGACAAACAAACACACCTTTATGTTAAAACTTTGCCCGAGGCGTTTTATATCTCCAATTAAAGACCCGTCAAGGGCCTGACAAGTCTTAACTTTGTTCGCTCCACCGAACAGGAAATTAAAAATTGTCTTTGAAACTATTCTCTTCGAACAAAACCCAAAAAGGGGAAAAACATCGACATGACTGCTGCTTGGCACAGAAACATATACAGTTTTCACCTGTATTTATCCTGGGAAAAGTCGATTGAGCAATTCTAATTCACTTTTTCCAGTTTGCAGCTTGTTTGGGATTCAAACCAGCAACTTCTTAGGTGCCAGCCAACCTTTTTATAGTCTGTTTAAGTTTTAGGAGCCAGATGAGTGGGGCCTTGGCAAATGGGACAATACACTGAGTGCCTTAAATCACAGGAAAGTATTAGAAAGTCAATATTCTTTTGTGCGAATGACAACTTACCTGTCTCTATCTGAATGGGTGCAGTAACCTCCGACCCATTTGACACTCCAGCAGCAGCATTTTAAAAGAACAGTTGGGATAATAGTGGTAATGGAGAACGGCTAGGAAGTTATATAACTTTTATGGGTAACACTTTACAATAAGGGTACATTAATTAAGGGTTAGTTAATGCTTAATAAGCATTAACTAACCCTTAATTAACAGTTAACTAATGTGTCTGGTAATCATTTACTAATGGTGTTCATGTTGACTAAGGTATTCATTTATACATTATTTAATAGTCATCTTTATAAACTATTAAATAATGTATAAATTACTACCTTAGTTAACATGAACACAATTAGTAAATTACACATTAGTTAACTGTTAATTAAGGGTTAGTTAATGCTTAATAAGCATTAACTAACCCTTAACTTAATGTACCCTTATTGTAAAGTGTTACCTTTTTATGATATTATTTTTGATCATGGAACCCATGTTAGGTTCTAGATGTTAGGTGTTTGCAGGATTCATCAGTCTTTGCATCTCACCAGAAAAGCTTTAGTATCTCAGTTTTGTGGAATATACTATCTAGGATAAAATGTACTTGTACCATACAAAAGCCAGGAAACAACACAAGCCATCATAATTGATCTCTATGATAAGAAACATAATACAACCACAAATGTTGGCGGCTCCAAGTGGCAGTGAGAGATGAACCTCAATACCCAGAAATCCTGCAGAAATCCTTTATACCAAAGAAAACCAAAGAGACGAGAGAGGAGAAGATCTAACGTTGGTGAGTCCAGCTTTCTCTGCTCACTGCTGTTGAGGAGAGAGTCTGGATTTCTCTCTTAAGCTTTGATTCCTCCCTTCCTGTGGGTGGAGAAGTGTCCATGACACCTTGACACCAGAATTTTATTTTGGCATACATTTTGGCAAATCTGTGGCATTTCCATTAGTGGGGATGCAACGCTCTTCTCTATTGCCGCCCTACTTTGTGATTGAGGCTGATAAGACAGGTGTATTTCTACATAAAAATCGTACCTGGTGCAGCTTTAAGCAGCATCCTTCATACAAACATCTCTCTCCCCCTCCACAGCAACAAACTGAGTCTCTATCTTGTGAGCAGACTTTAAACGCACAGTATGTAATTTCTGCCGCTAGGGGTCTCTCAATCAAAACAATAACAACAAAAGACGTAGTTTGATGACGTTGTGAAGTAGCGTGGGATCATGGGAGTTGTTTTTTACGGGGACAGCATCTGCGACAGAACGCGCAGCAAACAGGAATGAATAATCGTGATCCGTCACGAGTGAACGATAAAAACAATAGAATGAAAAAAACAACAGAGCGGCTAGAGCGATTTCCTTCCTCACTCTCTGACGGATCATCTGGTGTTTCCCGTGTTTCTCCAGAAGTTAGGGGGTAAAGGGGATGTGACGCCACTGACAGGAGACCAAATGAAACGCACCGTTACCTTGAATAAAACTAGAAGGGCACTCGGAGAGCGCAGACCTCCACCAAGGTTTGTGCTATTATTGCTTGTTCGTGAGTCGGATCCGGATCCGCTCCAAAATTTAATGGGTTCTTCCTTGGCCCATGCTACACCCTTCCACAAAGTTTCATGAAAATCAGGCCAGTAGGTTTTCCATAATCCTGCTAGAAAACAAACAGACAAACAAACAAACAAACAAACAAACAGCACCGAAAACATAACCTCCTTGGCGGAGGTAATTACGGATTTCTCTGGGTTTGAACGTTGTTGGAAACATTTGGGATAATATAAGTACACAACTCAAAAAAAAATATAACTTATGTCTAGTCGTTTTTAGATATTTTAATGGGGAAATGTTACATATTATACCTTTAAATGGTAAAACTGTGAACCAGATCATTCGTACATGCAACTATGCAGAGCATGTTTCTGTGCCTGTGAAGGTGAACATACAGTACACACAGCACCATATAGCACATGCACACTAATTACAAAGCGAGGAGTATCGGCTACATGCCTGCATTCCCACCCACCCCCCCCCCCCTCTCCTCTGCCCCTCCCTCCTCCCTCCTCCCTCCTCCTCTCTGATGTGTTTTTCATGTTAACACTTTGCAGTGCCTCAGGTACATCGTGCGGCTGCCCGCCATACAGTGCCCTACCAAGCCCATTTAAAATGTTTTTACGGCATAACATCGTTTTTATTTTTCAATTAAATTTTTATACTTTTGTGTTTTTCCTCCTTTTTCCTTTAAAGGGTTGCTATTTTTCCTCCTACAGTTTTCTAACGTGCTGTTTTTTCTCTTTCTTTTCTCTTTGTTTGGTTGCTGTGTTGCATGTTTTGGTCCCACAATGAAGCCTTGGTCCAATTGTCAAAAGTATCAGTATTTCAAAACTATTGGGAATATTGGGAATATTGGCAAAAATGTCATTCCAGATGTTTTACAGTTATAATAATATTGTAAAATCAGATGTAAAGCTACTGACCAGAGGGAGAGACATCACTGAGGCCTCCACTGTCCAAATTAGACCTAATAAACACTTTTATCTTTTCTGGAACAGCTGCGTTGGCTAACACACTGTCACACTGACATTTAATGTCATTTCCAGCTGTAGTTGCAGCACAATATTGCAGACCTCGATTAAACTTATGCATTATGCCGTACTTTGCATCATTATACTTTTTATGGTTGGCATTGTTAGACTTCCTTCCTGCCAGATAGGGATTTGTAGATCAATATAATGATTCCCAGAATATTTATACAATCCCAAGAGAGTAAGTGGGAGTCAATCTAGCTCTATCTCATACTTTTCTGTGATGACAACTTACCTGACACTATCTGAATTGTCCCAGTGTGGTAAATCACACCGATCTGGAGCAATTAACAATTATTTCCAAACCATTATTTGACTCGGCTCTGCAATATAAACCAATTTCAAAAGAAATAATGCACAGTAATATTGATTCATTGATTGACTATATTTCATTGCCACGAACTCTAGGTGCCCGGTCCACACATACATGCTGTAATTTGTCCATAAAAATCATATTCCTAAATAAGCTCAGGTATCAAAGTACAGCTTCACAGAGCTAAATATGTCATATAGAATCCACCTTTCCGTAAACATGTCAAGTCTTTCATAATCATCAAACCAAAACACATTAGCAGAGATAAAAGTCATTTTGCCATCTCAAATATGAGTGGAACTATAATGAATAATGAGTGTTGGACATTATAGATTCTGTGTGTGTGTGTGTGTGTGTGTGTGTGTGCATGCATGTGTGTGTGTTCGTGCGTGCGTGTGTGTGTGTGTGTTGGAGAGTGACCCTGTTGCCTGTTCAGGTGTGTGTAATGTGTGTGTGTGCAGCTCCAGGGGAAAACAGGGGAGTGGGCGGGACCACGGTCCCCCTGGGCCAGACCTATACACACCACCTCACCTCACCTCACTGCAGGCCTGGCCAGCGTGTGTGTGTGTGTGTGTGTGTGTGTGTGTGTGCGTGTGTGTGTGTGTGTGTTTCCTTATGTCTGTGTCTGTGTGTGCAACATTTACATTTACCAACAAACATCTAAATCTTGTTAATATACTTGCAGTTTGATGATTTACTGCAAGTCTCATGACCTTAGATCTTAATTTTCTAGTTTCTGGCTTTGACATGTTCACAAATATTGATTCACCCCAGATAATAGAACTAATATACAATAATAGTTGTATGGTGTGTGTGGTGGTCCTCTTTACAGTAATAATAATAATGCAATATTTTCATAAAAATAAATGTCCATTTGATACAACCAAATCGCCATTTGGTACAACATAATAGTGATTCAACCTATATCCAGTTCATGAAAGCTTTTACATTTTCTGTTCTAAACCCCCAGTGTCTGGTAGCTCTTTCCCGGGAAAAATCCTCTGCCGCACAGGAAGTGATGCGTTTTACATTTCCAGCAGCAGCAACAGCGGTTTGTTTGTAATAAATAGAAGAAGAACTGGCAAGGAAACCTCCGGGATCTTTATTTGTCCTCCGTCCTCATTTTTTTGTTTTGGAATCGTGCTTCGGCGGTTAGAGATTACGTAAAACGCATCATGGCGGACACAAGAACGCATAAGAACACATATTTATGGTCTTTTCTCAGGTCTTTCCTGAGAAAAAATCCTCTGGCACACAGGAAGCAACGTGTTTTATGTTTCTGGTTTGTATAAATAGAAGAAGAAGAAGAACTTGGTAGTTAGCATGAGAAGCGATAGCCACCATGGCTGAACAGACAAAGAAAAGAGCGCCACCTACAGAAACTCAAACTTCACCAACAGAAAATCCAAGCTCCGCCCCCACACTGTTTGATTGGCAGGTGATCTCTGGGAAGTGCAGCACAGAAACACCACAGGAATGAGCGCTGAGCAACACAGATGTCAACAAAATAAGAAAACAAATCCCTAAACTAGCTCTGTAAGCAACTAACAATCACTCCAAGTTGACGGTAGCAATCAAACAAGCCTGAGTTAACTCATCTCCTCGCCGTGTCTGACAACAAAGCGGGCAGACAGACGGACCAATCAGCATCATCCCCTCTCATCTGCTCCCCTCTCATCGCCTCGTCGGACCGATCTGAATCTGGATTTGAATGGCTCGGCTGATGAAGAGAACCGGAAAGCTTTGAAGCGTCGGTCGGTCGTGCCGGGCGGCTTCACGCCACCCGGCCCGGAGCGATGCCATATCGCATCTGACACCCCAAAGCCGGAGAGATCGATCCGCCGCCGCCACCATCGATCCGGTCGGGGGGGGGGGTTCGAACGCTCGGCTCGGGCGGAGCGGGGAGAGAGAGGGGTCAGGAGCCAGATCTGCGCCTGGCTCAGTTCTTTTGTTTAGGGAATCGATGGTCTCCCACTGTGGGAGGAGATTAGCCCAGTCAGGTCATGTGAGGCGCCCAGCGTGAACTGTGTGTGTGTGTGTGTGTGTGTGTGTGTGTGTGTGTGTGTGTGTGTGTGTGATGTCTCCAATATATTTTTCTAATCTGTGTATATGAGCGTGTCTTTCACTTTGTCCCTTATGTCCGTCTGATTTATGTGTGCGTGATCTTGTTTTGCTATTCTTGTGAGAACCAGTTTGTGTTTTTTACACCTTTGGAGTGAGGACATTTTTCTGGTCTTAACTTCCTCAAGAGGTTAGATTAGGATTATGACTTGGGTTTAGGTTTTAAGAGTTAGGATTAGGTTTAGGTTAGGGTTAAGGTTAGGCATGTAGCAGTGAGGGTTAAGGTTAGGGTTAGGATTTAGTTTCCGTTAAGGTAAAGGTTAAAGTTAGGGTTAGAGTCCTCATAAGGATAGAAGTATGTGTATGTGTGTGTGTGTGTGTCACTGACCTTTTCTGAAAGAGGTATGTGTCCCTGAGATAGTTGCTGATTGGCATCGCTGGAAGGTGAGGCTATTAGCACACACACAGACACACACACACACACACACACACACACACATACACACACGCGCATACATTTCCCCTCAAGCCAAATAAAGCCATCTCTCTGCTCTCAGTGCCACTCAGCCAAAGTACAAGTTGGCACGCCGACTCTCAGCAGACAGTTTGCAGAAACACACGGCAGAGGCACTGAGTCTCATAATGATCTGCATGAATCTCTGCAAAACAGTCTGGTCTCTGCAAAACAATGTCTGTGTTCTTTACTGCATCAAATATCAAAGGATGTTTTGGAGGCCATTAAATGTCAGAGCGATCTGTCACTGCTAACACATTACCAGTGGCTCTCGACATTTCTTGTGGGCAGGCACAAAAAAAAAAATGATTCAAGCGCCGCAGAATGATTATATGAACAGGAATTTATTAAATGAAAGTAATAATTTAGTTTGACACCAATTTCCTTGACGTCTCCCAACACCTCTGACTTCACCCATGTATATCTCTCTCAGTGAGGACCGCTGAACCTGGCTAATTAATGACAATTAATGACTTTTTTTTTTCTGAATCTTCATGGAAATGTGAGGAATTGAAATACAAGATTTGTCCTAAATAAAGGGAAATATCTAAAGAAAGAAATTCTGTTACATGACTGGAAAAGGGTATTGACAAGATTTTAAAGCTGCACAATATAAATTTGTGGGGATGGGACGTTCTTCTCCGTTGCAGCCCTAATTTGCGATTTAGGCTGATTAGACAGCTGTATTTTTACATGAAAATCTTGGCTAGTGCAGCTTTCAGAAAGGAAAGAAGACAAAGAAAGAAAGGAAAGAAGAAAGAAAGAAAGATAGAAAGATATTTAAGACCGACAGTAGGAGCTGGTTATCAGACAATCTGAAGAAAGAAAGACAGAAAAAGAAAAGGAAAGAAAGAAAAGCCAACACACAAAACAGCACGAGAGAAAGAAAAGTGAAAGACCGAGCAGGATGAAAAGCGTGCGGAGCGGAGAGGAGGAGAGGAGAGGAGAGGAGACAAGGAGAGGAGAGGAGAGGAGAGGAGAGGAGGAGAGAGGTGAGAGCTGAAGGCGGCGGCAGGACCGGGGGCCGAGGCGAGTCCGGCCACAGAGAGCCCAGCGCTGAAGGGCCCAGGCCAAGTGTTGCCATGTCCCCCTGAAACCGCCGAGGCCGCTGGGTAATGAATAAATAAACACCCCCTCCAACCATCTAGCCTCTTCCTCTTCCTGCTCTCCACGTCTGGCAACCAACACACACACACACACACACACACACACTTGCATATGCATACGCACACAGAAACAGGCGCACGCACACAAACAAATACACACAAATGCATACACACAGGATTGCCATCGGTCTGGCAGCTCAAACACACACACAAACACAGGTTTTTTTTTCTGTGGCAGAGGTTCTGTCTGTGTGTGTGTGTGTCTGAGTGTGTGTCTTTAGATGTGTGTGTGTGTGTGTGTGTGTCTTCAGATGTGCGTGTGTATGTGCCAATGGCGTCCTATATGTCCAGCTGTCCGCGTGCCAGTACATTCCCTGCTTCGCCCGCCGCATACTGTCTATCTGTGTGCGTTTTATTTGCCCGTCCGTATTTATCCAAGGCTGTGGAGACGTTTGGCTGGCGAAGCCGAAGCCGGGGCGGCCTCAGCGCATTCCCACACTCCTGCCATCTAGAACCCAACTGAGAAATCACCCACGAGCCGGCGTACAGGCATGCGGCAACGCCATGTCAGAGCTTAAGAAAACAAGAGGCGAGGAGTCTGCTGGCCCCGACGCTCAGCGAAAATATTTTCAATTATTCAACTTGGCGGAACGAGGAGCCAAAGACAGAGCGAGGACCTTTTAACGTGTAACTTGTTGTGACAACGCTAAACGACCCTCACCGCCGCCCGATGAAATATAGATATTTTGTTTTTGTTTCCGAGGGGATTAATTTGTCATTACCGAGTCGGCGCTTAGGGCGGCTGCCGAGATCCCGTTCCCGTTTTAATGGGGAGAGGAGAGTGAGAACAAGGAGGCTGAGGAGAGTTTGGCGAGGGAAGGAGGCAGGGAACATGGCAGGCAGGCAGGCAGGAAGGCAGCGGTGCATGTTGGGATATGGGCCGACGCCGGATGACTGGGAATCATCAGGGACTTGCAAATACGCACACTCATGCAAATTTGTATAGTTTCATACACACACCTACACCTGCTAGTGACACACAAACACTCACACACACCAGACCCAGATGGATTTTTTGAAGGGAAATGGCGATAGACGATATTTTGTGGTGGTATTCAGTGGCTTTGAATTTGATCTTTTTCGTGCCAAAAAATTCTAAAATAATAACAAGGATTCCTCTGAATTTTATGATTTTATGATGGAAACACCTATTATTTAAATTTAAAGCATTATAGGACACTAAAACTCTTGGCTCAGGGCAAAAATTCCATTGAAAGTTCATTAAATACCTGTGAAATTAAAAATGACTGGGAAAAAAATGTCTCCGCTAATTAGCATTACCCTTTTTTTTTTGCATTTCTCTGTTAAAATTTTTTACTTTGAGTTATAATATTCACGTGAATGTCGGCCACCGTAGCTGATTCGCTGCAGAATTCTTTTGAGTGCGTTCTGGGTGAGAAAGCAGAGAAAAGCATTTTCTTTTTTTTCTTTTTTTGCTCAGAAAACAACTGAGGACGCAGCTTGAAGCAGTCAAAAATGTTGGCACCGAGCAGCCAGCAGTAGAAGCAAATACCAACCTCACACAAACCACTGCATCAACAAAAAATAAAACAGCCAATAAACAAACCAAAAACCTCAACAATGGAGGCTGGGAGACGGACTGGTTTGGGGACAGAGAGGGGAAAACAGCTCCGTCCTCTTCTGTGAGGCCTGCTGATCGTTTCCAGCAGTGGGAAAGAAGTTAAAACAAATCACAGTGGTACAAATTGTTGATTTGCCAATATGGAATAAAAATGTATTACTTCATAGTTCAATAAAATTCCTCCTGAGAATGACTAAAATGCCCCTAAAAATCAGATCAAGGGGGCAAAAAATCCCCTCTCAAAAAAAAAAAAAATTCTTACCCTGGTACACACAATCTACTTACCCTCCCCGCACACACACATATATATACACACACATTCTCTCACTCACACACACACAGACACACACTTCCAGACAGCAGATTACACAGTAACCTTGACCTGTCTGCTCATCGTAAATCACCTGCAGGCTCCGGTGGCACCTCATCCTGGCGTGTCATCAGCTCGCGCCCGCAACCGCCGCTACACTATCGATGAGCTGGTGAATTACAACAGAGGCATCATCATCATCATCATCATCATCATGTGTAGCCTAAACTGTCCACTGTACATCTTGCAGTGTGTGTGTGAGCTCCTGTTGTCCTTGCACCCGGTGTGTCGGCATGTGCTGGGAGACTGTGGAAGTTGTCAAGTTGACTTTGTCACCGAGACAAATTCTTCAATGTAAAAAGAACTTCAATACCCAGAAATCCTGTAAGGTGACGTCAGTAAAGGTCACACAGCTCGCTCATGTTTACCAACCGGCCGCTCTGTGATGCTTTATACCAAAGAAACCAAAGAGACGAGAGAGGAGAAGATCTAACTTTGGTGAGTCCAGCTTTCTCTGCTCACTGCTGTTTAGGACAGTGATTCTCAACCTTTTTCATATCAAGGACCCCTAATTTAGTCCACATTTGGGCCACGGACCACCATTTGATCTGAGAATATTTTTATTGTTAGATATGATTTCTGTATCGTAGGTAGAGAGATAACAGTGAAACTATTATCAAAATAGCCATTCTTCTACATTCTCTAACTGCGTTAACTTCTTATAAATGAAATAATGTTGATGTTTAATAATTCATCAATTTGCTGGGGACCCCCTGGAACACTCTCAAGGACCCCTGGTGGTCCCCGGACCCCACGTTGAGAACCACCGGTTTAGGAGACAGTCTGTAGTTTGATTCATCACTTCCAGAGAAGTGAACATACCCGACACCAGAATTACAGTGGGGAAAATAGGGTGACTCTACAGTGTCTCACTTAGAGCTGATGGGATGTTCTTGTGATTTAGGCTGATAAGATGTGTTTTATTTTATGTATTTTTACATAAAAATCTAACGCAGCTTTAATTGAACTTGATGATTCAACTGATGCTGATCCTTGGATCCTTGGTACTCTCCCTCCCTCTTCTTTCCTCCACTCTCACACATAAAGGGCGTGGGAGTTTTTGACGACAAAGCATCCAGAAAGTGGAGAGTACAGATTCAACATGCTGAGCAGGAGCTCCACACAAAAGACGAGACGATGGAAGTGAAAAACACACACCTGCGTGCCTCGTCGATGCTCCCAGAGAGGCGTCACATACCGGTAAATCATGCTCAGTGTGTGATGATCAACACTCTTATCAACATTAGAATGGCTGTTGTTGTAATTATGTGTCAAATAGGCAGAACAGAGGGTTGAATTTCAAAAAGAGGGACGTGAGTCATGAATCAGATGTTTGATTTACTTTAACCTTGAATGATTATGGGAGACTAGTGAGTCATCTGGTGTGTGTGTGTGTGTGTGTGTGTGTGTGTGTCTGTGTGTGTGTGTGTGTGTGTGTGAGTCTGTCTGTCTGTCTATATGCATTCATATGAACATGTGTCTATCTCCATCCGTCTTTCAGTTTATATGGATGCATATGAGTGTCTGTCTGTCTATTTGCTTATATGCACGCAAACAAACGAATGTGTCTGTGTGTGTGTGTGTGTGTGTGTGTGTGTGTGTGTGTGATATGAACGTGTGTTCTCTCTCCTCTCCATGCTGCTCTGCTCCCACAGTGCCCCTGGGACCCATCTGCCTCCCTGTTATTAATTCATCAGGCTTAACCATGCAGCGCTTTATGACTCTGTTTGGACTGACGAACTATCACACACCCTCTCTCTCTCTCTCTCTCTCTCTCTCTCTCTCTCTCTCTCTCTCCTTCTCCTATGGCTGAGTATTGAAAAACAATATCTATGTCACTGGATGCTGAGCCTATATTTGCAGAGTGATATGTCGACTGTATTGTCTATTGTGTGTTTTGCCCCTTGCTCTCTATGTGAAGTCCTGTTATCTCTGCACTGTGTGTCACATACTGTGTTGTGTGTGTGTGTGTGTGTACTTTGTATACTGTTACGTGTGTGTACTTTGTATATGACTCTGCATCGCTGCCACCAGGACGAATATCTGCACATTAATTGTACTTGGTGAATAATTCAGTCCCGAACTAATTTTCCATGTTTGTATCAATTTTACGGCATCAAAAGCTGCTCTGTAAAAAGAAAGTTCTCTCAAAATCACTAAATCACTCAAGTATGATTAAATTGAATAAAAACAGGCCAAATAGAATATCTTATTACTCTTTAGAAGCCCTTTAGAAGGCCAAAAATAATTTTTGCGGAGGGCCACAAGCCCTTCTTTGGGCAGCTCCGAACTCGAGGATTCAATACACTTCAGTCAGTCTGCGTAGCTAATTCCCATCACGGAAACTATTTTGGGTGAAAACACATAGCTGATTGCGCCTGTGTTCAAAATAAACCCTTTTAAAAGGAAGAAATCTAAACTTTGAATTGAAAGATAATCTAAGAATCAATCAATGCCCTTCACGTGAATACGTCTTGATTGCCATGTCTAAACCTGTTCCCATCAAAGAGCGAGGGGAGAGATCTGAGATTGCGGCACATCAAAAGAGTTTATCTAGCTAGTATTATGTGACTGTAAATAGCTGCAGCAGAGACACCCGGCAAAACTCACTGAGCGCTAGGGAGGGAGGGAAGGGAGGGAGGGAAGGGAGGGAGGGAAGGAAGGAAGGAAGGAAGGAAGGAAGGAAGGAAGGAAGGAAGGAAGAAAGACTGACTGTAGCAGCTGGTTATCAGACAATACATTCCTCAAAGATAAAATAACCAGTAAACACAAAATCAGAATCATTTTTTACCATTGATGAGGACAATCTGGCAAATCATTATTGGTGGAATAGTTTTGCCTCTTTGCTGCTGAGCAGGTCGGCTGATCTTCTAGTAGATCTGCACTGACTGTTAAAAGCGAGGAGAGATCAGTATCATGTCTCTCTTCCATCTTTCCTCTCTCTCTCTCCACTGTCAAGTATCTTTGGGGTTTTTTCACAACTTTGTTTATTGGAATTTTTAGAAAATACAAAATGTGCAGTAGGTCATACAAAAACATAAATAGTATATAAGGCACAGTTAACAGGTAGACTTACAACATCCATACACACCCACAGGCACTTGCATGCATACCTACCTGAGAATATTATATATACATATACATGCTCAACATATGTACATATATGTACCCAAGTTTTATGTTTATAGAACAAACACAACAACTGAGACACAACATATAGACTAGACGCCTAGTCAATTAGAGAGACACAGTTTGTATACTCAAGATAAATAAATAAACAATATTATATAAAGAATTATAAAGGATTATACAGAAAAAAATACAATGGTCAAAAATAGTAAAGGGATACACCCACATCACCACACATGTAAATAGATTATCCCAACCAAATAATATTGGTTACCTAATCGTCCTTATGGGGTATCAAGTGAACACAGTCCCTTAACACAGTTAAAGAAATGACCCCATGTTTTATAAAATCTGGCTGTTGAACCCCTCGTGACACATCTTATTTTCTCCATCTTAATAAAGTACTGTCAACTATCTTTTAACGCCTAAATGCCACGAAAACAATCTTTTTCGCTGTCCTGATGTACAGTGAAAACGACAGACCGGACCACATTGTTGAAAAGTCTCACTGCACACATGCTGTAAACCAGTTTCTCTCTTCCTGTGACGATGCTGTCTGTTCCTACTTTTTTCTTTCTCTGGTCTGTGAAGGAGCCGATTCAAACCACAAATGTCCCCGTCAGATATGTTGTAAATAAAAAGATTGGTTTACTGTGAGTTTTAAGTCAAACAACCACTTATAGCCTATATATATATTTCTTCAAAACAGTACTGATTTGTTTTATTTTGCAGAATTCATGAAACTAACAGTCTGATGCTACGATCTATGTTATGAACCTCCATCGCAGAGATTCCTGTCAGCGGAACCAGGTAAGAAAACTCTATTTCACAGATAAAAAAAAAAGGGTGGACATACTTAGCTGAGGTGACTTTCCCCTCCACAACACCCCTGACCCCGGCCTCAGAGGGCAGTAATGAACCCAAAGGACTTCCAGAGGGAGTTCACGTCGGCTCACTACTGGGGCTGTACTGCCCTCCAGTGGCTGCAGGGTGAACGACAGGCTGGAGATGGATGGAGAACGCAGCAGTGAGAATCAGCACCAGGGACCACAGGCATGAATTTAGAGCAGTGATTCTCAACCTTTTTCATATCAAGGACCCCTAATTTAGTCCACATTAGAGCCACGGACCCCCCATTTGATGAGATCTGAAAATATTTTTATTGTTAGAAATTATTTTATCCAGAATCCCATGACTATCTGTATTGTAGGTAGAGCGATAACAGAGAAACTATGATCAAAACAGTCATTCTTCTACATTCTCTAATTGTGTTAACTTCTTTAAAGTTTAACAAGTCATCAATTTGCTTGGGACCCCCTGGAACCCCCTCAAGGACCCCTAGTGGTCCCCGGACCCCACGTTGAGAACCACTGCTTTAGAGCGTGCTCAGTTGCCATATTACAAGCTGCGTAATCAGTAAATTAAAGAGAAGCAGGTAGGGGGGGGGGGTCAGTGTCTTGCTCAAGGACACTTCAGCAGGGACGGAATAGAACTTGGAATAGAATAGAATGGACATTACAGACCAGTTTTCCTCTTCTTAACTCAATAAAGTTCGAATGGACAAGTCACATGCCCAAAGGAAAGGAAAAAAAACATCTAAATCATCTTTTTTCGGGATATTTCCACAAGTTGACAGGATTTTAAGAAACCAGAAGGAATGTCATTAAGAAGAGCCATGCTCTCCTACAGAGGAAATCTCCTTGAGAAATTTGAGAAAATTAAATATACAATGAGAGGATATACTGATAAGTTTTTTCACAAATGGCAACCTTTTTTATCATACTACACACTTGCAGCTCCTGCCGGACTAAGGGCTGGTTTGTTAAATTCTGTTATGTGTGTGTGTGCTCTTCACTCTTACTGAGCCAGGGTGGGGTGTGTGAATGTACTTTTGCTGTTTTTTCTTCTGTTCTTCTTTCTTTTGTGTGTATAATGTGAGTGTTCCTTACTGTCATTTTTCTTTTCTATGGTAAAAAAAAATTCTAAAATGTACACCCACATACCACTTTTCTCCTAACCAGAATACCCAGTTTAAATCACAGAGGAAGAGGAACAGAAGATGAATATGAATAGAAGGAGAAAGGGAAGCGTTCAGAGTCTCCAGTGTTTCTAGGGTTTAGCGTCAGTGTTTTTATCGTTTTGCCTCAGTCTCAGTGTTTTGTGTCTCTTCTCTGAGTCTTTATTATTTTTGGTTTTTGATGCAGTGGATTGGTTGTGCGGGGGGGGGGGGTAATATGCAGGAGGGTTAAGGAGAGGAAAGGCACTGCTTAGGGTGTTGCCAATAGAAGAGAAGACATTGGATAATCTGAGACTAGTTTTCGTAAAGTTCAACTGGACATTTTCACAAGCCTAATAAGCCTGAATTAGCCTTCTGATTCTTACACACAGCCAGGGGGTTTTCCCCAATCGCATAACGTGGCAGGGTGTAATGAAAAAGCAGGAATGACCCGTTTCCCCACCACATTTATTTGCATGTACATACAGACAGGCACACAAACACACACACACTCACTCACATCCACATACACACACACGACTACGCAAACACACACACCGCTGGTCTCGGGTATTAGTGACGCTGGCTGTCTCGAACGCATCAGGAACTCACAAACACACCGATTAAAACAAATACATACAGATTTCTGAACATGCCCCACACCCTCTGTTACCCACCAACACACAACACACACACACACACACACACACACGTCTCAGACACAGATACCCATGTTGTCACGCCACTACTCTTTCTTCGTATTTCTAGTGAAGTGTTATTTTCTTTTACATGTGATGACAACGCTCTTGTTGGCGTCTCGGATCTCAAACATATTTTCCCGCCTTAGAGCCTCCACGGAACGAAAAGATTGACAATGTTTGAAAATGGCGCAGACAATGTGATTACAGATGTGACAGTGTGCCAGTTGTCCCTTTGAGGAAAAGTCCAAAAAAAAAAGAGAGAAACAGAGAGGCGAGAGAGAGAGAGAGAGAGAGAGAGAGACTGAGAGAAAATGTTGAACATAATGCTCTCTATGGAGCAGAGCAGTGAGAACAGCTGACAGGAGATAGACAACAGCGATATGACAGGCTGTAGATGGAGAGCGCAAGAAAGAGAGTTAGAGAAAGGATAAATGGTAGATGGACCAGATGAGAAACAGAGAAGGAATGATGGTGTTTGAGTGAGGGGTGCTTGAAAGAAACAAACAAACAAACTAACTAACAATCAACAAACAAATAAACTGACACTGACAAAATGACACTTTTTGATGGATATTTCCCAAGTTGACATGATTTTACGGTAAGAGAGAGTGAAGAAAAGACAGAAAAATACAACAAAAGAAAGAAAGAAAGAAAGAAAGAAAGGACCATTGAACCTGGTAAATGGATGGCAAAGCTTAACTTGAACATGAAATTATTTTTCATGAGAAAACACTGACATGTTGACATGAGTTTAAGAATGAAAAGACAGACAGACACAACAACAAAAAGAAACAAACAAACAAACAAAGAGAGCATCCATCCTCTTTTGCCACAGTGACATATTGTGAGTGGAAGAGGAAGAGAGAGGGGGGGGGGTTAGAAAACAAAAATAAAATGGTGAATCTGAATAGAAGGAGAAAGGGAAGCGTTCAGAGTCTCCAGTGTTTCTAGGGTTTAGCGTCAGTGTTTTTGTCTTTTCTCTGAGTCTTTGTTTTGTTTTTTGATGCAGTGGATTGGGTGTGTGTGTGTGTGTGGGGGGGGGGGGGGGGTAATATGCAGGAGGTTTAAGGCACTAGTAAAAAAAAAAAAAGCTGATTTGGAGACAGGAGATGTAACCTGGAAGGGGAACATGGCTCTGGGTCTGGAGTTGGACAGGGAAGCCTTATGGGAACTGTTAGGAATATCAACCTGAGCTGTAGTGGCAGCAGAACAGTCTCCAGAGAGGCTCCTGGACATTCGATTTCCTCCAATTCAGCGCATTTCAGTTCAATTCAACTCAACTCAGTTACATAACATAATACATGCTGTTTGCTGGAGGTGGACACTTTCATCCAAAGCTCTTCACAGGAGTGTGTACATCTTTATCAAAGGTGGCTGCAGCAATTAAACTCAATTTAATTCAATTCAGCTTGATTGTCAAGAGGAATTTCTTTGGTGCTGCCTGCAGGAAACATGTAATATAAAAACATAGCACAGACATGATACTGTAAGGACAGTACATAGTAAGATAAAATAAATGACTACATCAAAACACTTCCCCTGGATAAATATAAGTAAATATTGAGAGGCGGAGAATCTGTAAAAAGTAATTTCTCTATGATATCTGGGAAACTACCAGATATCATAGAGAATTACTTTTTACAGATTGGCAGACCGTGTTATTCCTGAAATCCTGGAAAATACAACAACAATAAAGACTTGAAAAAAAAAAAGTCATGAACCAGATTTAGAACCACTTTATTTGTCCTGTAGGGTAAATTTACAGGAATTTTGGAAATAGTACAAGGTTATGGAACAGGTACACAGTGGGTAAAGCAAGCGCTCCTGGACATTTTCTCTTTTTCAAACAGACAAACATCCTTCAGCTATCCTTTAGTAAACTGCTGCTATCTCTCCTCTTCCTGCCCTGAGCAACCTCACTTAGTGCTTTTTCCTCCAGGGAAATTTTTCTTGGCAAACAGGGCTGTTTATTTTACTAAAACGGGGCCCGTACTTCAGCTGGTTTGTCTAATTAAAACGTTGCAAAAGCAGAGGCATTTTATTTAACAGCTAATTGTGCTGACACAAGGGACCGGGATGTTTTATGCATACACTTTCCAGGATCTTGGGGAAAGAGCACAATTGTATACGTACACACACACACACACACACACACACACACACACACACACACAGGAGATCAGTTTCTCGTTCATTTGTGGGGTGAATTTTAAACAGTCAGGAGTATCGAGTTAATCAGTGGGAATCCTATGGGGGAATATCAGGTTGCCTTTTAACACGGGAGGATGTGTGTATGATTAACGCACCGCTCCCCGTTGGACTGAATAGAATAATTGTCTTTTTACCAACAGGTGTTTTTAATCTAGACAGGAATTAACAATCCTTGTTTGTAAGGGCGCTCGGGGGACGCCGTGTTCGGGACGTAATGACTCGCCGTTTTTCTTGTCAACAGCTCATCTCGTCCTAATTGAATGTTTCAAGTCGACGAGTTTAGAAATTAACTACTCAACGGGGCGATCTATATGTAAAAAAAAAAGTCTTTGTTGGTGTCTGCCATTGTCGGCTGTCATTGTTGAGATATTAAGCAGTTTTGAGAACATCAATACAGTGATTGATGACAGAAGCGGGGTTATATGTGTGAGGTTGGGACTGGATGGTTGCAGGTTGAAGCTCCAAACTAGTTGGGAAACTTCGGAGCGAGGAAAGTGAAGGAGCCTCCATTTAGTTTAGTTGGATTTAGTCTCCATCTTTGTTGCTAAGCGCTCGTTGCTGTGGTGTTTCTGCACTGCACTTCCAAGAGATCACCTGTCAATCAAACGGTGTGGGTGGATTTTTATGTTGATGAAGTTTGAGTTTCTGTAGGTGGCACTCCTGTCTTTGTCTGTTCAGCCATGGAGGCTATCGCTGCTCATGCTAACTACCGATTTCTTCTTCTTCTTCTATTTATATAAACCGGAAACATAAAACACATCACTTCCTGTTCTTGTGTCCTCCATGATGCGTTTTACGTAATATCTAACCGCCGAAGCACGATTCCAAAATAAAATAAACGAGGACGGAGGACAGATGAAGATCTTTATAAAAAGGTTTCCTTGCCAGTCGAGGAAGCATCGGATGGAGACCCAAGATTCAGAGCGAGAACGACGAATCACGTCCGAGCAGCGCTGTAGTCCAGCGATTCTCAACATTTTTCATATCAAGGACCCATAATTTAGTCCACATTAAGGCCACGGACCCCCATTTGATGAGATTTTGTCTGTCGGACCCAAATCTGAAAATATTTGTATTGTTAGATATTATTTTGTCCAGAATTCCATGACTATCTGTACTGTAGGTAGAGAGATAACAGAGAAACTATGATCAAAACAGTCTTTTCTTCTACATTTTCTAATTGTGATAACTTCTTGTAAATGAAATAATGGTGAAGTTTAACAATTGATGAATTTGCTGGGGACCCCCTGGAACCCCCTCAAGGACCCCTGGCGGTCCCCGGATCCCATGTTGGGAACCACTGCTGTAGTCTACGGTACAGAGCTAGTTGTGGGAAAATTAACAGCTGTGGGTCTTATTTAATGCAGTCCATCTCAAACTGTAAGGAAGCTTCTCTACTTTCATGAAGAACTTTCTCCACAAGGTCACAAATATCAACTGTCGGCATTCTTGGATTTGATGATCAGCTCAGGTGTCAGGTAGATACAGACCAGGTGTGGCTCATTAACCAGCAGGGGGAACAAAAACCTGCATCGGCCCTCTAGAACCAGAACTGAACACCTAGGAGCTGTAAGGACATCATGAGATAGACTTTAATCCAGTGTTTCTCAACTCAGTCCTCAAGGCCCACCTGTCCAAAGTGTTTGCTGCAGCAATGTTCTTGCACACATTTTCATGACATCTTAATTGGATCAGGTGTGCAAGAGTGGTATCTAACTTATATTTTTCTGTCAAATCCCCGATCTTTGATATAATTCTGGCTACCAGACAACCAGGGCAAATCAGGTGTTAAAGGTGTTAAAGCACAATTGGGTTTTGGTCTTCCATTCGCTGGTTTAAGATGGCTTGGAGAAGGATAGTGTGAATTTGGTGCAGTCGTTGCAGCAGCGAGGAAGAGGAAGGGTTTTCTCAGGGAGGAAAAAAGCCTAGCTTGTATTACCTTTTCACACGTCAGCCTGAAGCTGACAGCTTGCTAAAGCAAAGGTATTTTAACATCCAATTTCAACAGTTTTGTGGCACAAACGTGAGAAACGAGGGGTGAAAATGAAAATGGAGAGAAAGAGAGAGAGAGAGACTTATTTTTGCGAATGGAAGGAGGTATTTTTTTTTTCCGTTTCTTTTTCTCCTCTAAGGGAGAAAAAAGAAATGCTTGGCACACACACTGATACGGAGTGTGGGGCTCCCTCCTTTCATTTCTCACCTACACTGATAAGGAGAAGCATCGTTCTCAAAGTGCCAGATGCTCGCTGGTCCGAAAGAGTTGTGATACACGACTAGGACTGGCTGCAAAGGGTCGACTACAGCAGAACTTAATGGAGCTACATTTAGCTTATTCAGCCTTGGACACAATACGTCTTACAATTTGTGTGTGTGTGTGTGTGTGTGAGAGAGAGAGAGAGAGAGGTCAGCATTGGGGTCATCAGTGTTTAGTCTGCAGGTCTCTCTGCAGGAGAGGAGACTCCAGCTTTCCGTTCGCAGTACTGCTGAGATTTATAGCTATACCTTCTCATCTAGGGCCTACTAGTAGACTGAGTGACGTCTACACACACACACACACACACACACACACACACACACACACACACACACACACACGCACACACACACGCACACATACACCTCCATGATCAACATTAATCCCTCAAGTATTCTCAAAACACAAACACAAGCACATATGAAGCACATAAAAGCACACACATGCCATTATTTAAAGGTGCTGTGTGTGCCATTTCTAAACATTAATATATCATTGTCATATTAATTGTGATTCTTTGGTATAATTATTGTAAACAAATAAGATCATGGTTGAGAGGATTGGTAGCCTCTATCTCACACCAGTTATATTTTAAGTGCTATAGTGTGTCTCAAGTTAAGTTAAGACCACATTTCCCATAATCCTTGGGATGTCAGAGGATGTCACAGTGTAAAATGCAGTGTAGAGGCTGCCAGTCTCGTCTTGGCCTCGTTTGTTTAACTTACTTAATTACACTAATGTCTGAAAATGACTGTGGTAATGATTTATTGAGGATAAAAGGACAGACGTAGCACCTTTTTAACAACATGAAATCTTCAAAAAGCCTGTGTGATCAAAATGAGTGCACAACAGCCCCCCCCCCCCCCCCCCCCCCCCCCCCCCCACACACACACACACACACACACACACATACACGTATGCCTTGGACCTAAAATTTAGAAATGCTATCAAAACATACACACACACACACACACACACAGCGCGGCCTCCGTGGCTCCAGCAGGCGTAGTAATAGTTGTGGGAGCCAGACTGTGTCTCCGGCTGCAGCCCCTCTCTGTGTGTGTGTGTGTGTGTGTGTGTGTGTGTGTGTGTGTGTGTGTGTGTGTGCGACAGCAATTTCCTCAAGAATCCACAGCAAGCGCAACACTTCTCCTTTTATGTTTACAAAAGCACCAGTGACCCCCCCACCCCCACCCCCATCCCCCCTTCCCTCTGACCCATGAAAAACACAGAGCGGTCACTCGCAATTACGGCTCATCCAAGAGTATGATATACAGTCCTGTCATATAACCAGCAGGCCCGCGAGCAACAAGAAGGGCCGTTCTTTTCACTTTCGACCAATTCTGTCTCTGCTTTGCTCCCAGACACACACAGGTACACCAACACAGAGAGACACAGAGACACAAAACTGTGCCAATATCTTGAATTTTTAAATAAAATACAGGAGTAGCCTTGATGGAGTCTCTGTTCGCTGAAACATGTTGATTTTTAGGGGGCGCCCTGGTGGCTCACCGAGTAGGGTGCATACCATTTGGCTCAGGCCTTCCCGCAGTGACCCAGGTTCAAATCCGACCCGTGGTCCTTTGCTGCATGTCCTCCCCTCACTCTCTCTCCCATACCTTCCTGTCTCTCTCTCTCTCTCACTATATCTCTCAAATAAAGCATAAAATGCCAAAAATAAATCTTTAAAAAAAAAAATTTCAAACGTAGCTGAATTTGTGAAGTTACGACAGATTTAGACTGAAATGGAAGCATATATGCTTTGGAAAGGGCTGAAACACATGCAGAATCATTACATTATGTCCAGTAGTGCATCATGAAGACAATAACAAAAATATTCTGCATTCTTCACTCGGAGTTGGAGCTTGATATTGAAAAATGGTACTTATATGATACCATGGTACCTTACTAATGTCAGTTTTAAGGCACCAACGGGTATCAAAAAACTGATCTGTTATTGCTGATTGCTGATCTGTGCTGATGGAAAGCCCCATCACATGCAGACTATCATGTTACACACATCAGAAGGCCCAAACATTTGCAATTATTCCTGACAGATCTGACATAAACAGCTTATCATCTCTGTCTGTGGCTGCCGTAAACAAATCCACTGGTGATCAACCAACCTGACTTAATCTCCCACTTAGATTTCCAAACAAACCCTGTCCTGCACACATACCCGCACGTGCACACACACACACACACACACACACACACACTAAAACACACACTCATGCACACACACTTCACAGATCTTCAGTCTGAGTCCGTCAGCAGAGAACAGTCGGAAGTTTATGAGATTAGACGTTTGGCATCAACTATCAAAGCGAGCAACAGCAGAAACGGTGGTCCTTAAAAAGGGATCTGCGTGTGTTTCTGTGTCTTTGTGCGTGTGTGTGTGTGTGTGTGTGTGTGTGTGTGTGTGTGTGTGTGTGTGGCCCCCCCATCCAAACAAGCCCCAGCAGCCCCTTTGTTGCCGTGTTGCTCCAGGAGAGCGTGTTGATGGAGCCGCATCGATGTTCGGATTAGGGCACGCCTCCGTGATCAAGTGCTCAAACACTAGATAAGAGCGACAGAAACACCCTTTAATCCTGACCAACCCCTTTCTAAATAGGACAGGATCTTACCAAGCACACTGGGAGAGGGTGGGTGGGGGTTGGGGGGTTAAAGGGCTGCTCAAAGTATAGCTTGAATTTGGTATGGATACTATGGTTTGTATAACACATCCAAAATCCTGATTGGATGTTTGTTACAAAAGGTGAAACAGAACAAATATCCACACAGACTGTTTGGTTTAATCAGCATTGTTTTGACCTTTGCTTTTGTGATTAAGTGAATGCCTGACAAAGACAATCTGAGGTCAAAATGTTGTTGATGCAGTGTGCAGGTATTTTTTTTCTTTAGTTTCATAGGGTATAACTGTTCATCTTTTATGGATGAATTGCGCAGGTTTGGCCTTTGCTTTATTCTCAACCTTGACAGCACACAATGTCTTCATCGCACATCAAATCAGCTTCATTCTTTACCAAATAACTGAGTGTTGCAGTGATCTATGAAAGCTTTAACATTGTCTGTTCTAAACACCTGTGTGTCTGGTAGATCGTTTTGTGGGAAAAATCCTCTGGCTCCACAAGACGTGATGCGTTTTGCATTTCCGGCAGCAGCAACAGCGGTTTGTTTGGAATAAACAGAAGAAGAAGAACTGGGTAGTTAGCATGAGCAGCGATAGCCACCATGACTGAACAGACAAAGAAAAGAGAAACTCAAACAGCATCAACAGAAAATCCAAGGAAAAAAGACGTCACACAGTACTGGACACAGTGTTTGATTGACAGGTGATCTGTGGGAAGTGCAGTGCAGAAACACCACAGCAGTGAGAGTTTAGTACCAAAGATGTCGCCAAAATCAAAAACCACTCATGGAGCTTTAACTTCCATCAAAGTGTCCTTGAGCAAGGTGTGAACATGGAGTGAAGCTCTTCAGTTGTGAATGTGTGTGACTGGATGAATGTGAAGCGGGGTGTCGCTGAAAAAAGAGCAGATGAGCTCAAAAGATTCATTCACTCATTCATTCATTCCACCTTTACTTATTTTATCAGAAGCCACACTGAGGGTCGGGAGCCTCTGTTCCACTGGGGCCGAGATTACAAGTAAATAGTCACAAGCAACACAACGGGAAAAAAATAAATAAAGAGAGAAAATAAATGAAAGAATAAATTATTAAACCAACGTTTTTGACATAAAGTCTTTGTCACCCTGACGAAACCTACCCATTTTTCTATTTTTCTATCCATTTTCCAGGGGGTAAAAGTAACAAACAAATATGAGAAAATGAATTATTTGGCAGTACAGTGGAGCCCTTTGGCATAAATGAAGAACTGAGTTTGTCATGTTTCCTCTAATTTGGCACACTTGACGGATGTTTGTACTTGTAGTTTTTGTACTTTTATCTTTGTAACTTTAAGAGAGGTTTTTGTTATTTTGTTTCTGACATGGTGTTAGCCTTTTGGCATAAATGAAGAACTGAGTTTGTCATGTTTCCTCTAATTTGTCATATTTGACAGCGTTTGTATTTGTACTTTTTGTACTTTTATCTTTGTTACTTTAAGAGAGGTTTGTGTTCTTTTGTTCTTTTGTTTCTGACATGGTGTTAGTCTTTTGGCATAAATGAAGAGTTGAATATGTCATGTTTCCTCTAATTTGTCATATTTGACGGATATTTGTACTTGCACTTTTTGTACTTTTATCTTTGTAACTTTAAGAGAGGTCTATGTGTTTTTTTGTTTCTGACATGTTGTAAGGGGTGTGGCACTTGGACATGGCAACTCCCACCCTTGGATTTATTATCCAATAGATTTGAAACCCTGTTCAACCAATTATCCAATGACAGTTGTACACCTGGTCTAGGTTTACTATATATGTTGTTTGCCTCATGTCTTTGTCCACTTTGACTCTGATGAAGACACAGTAGTGTCGAAACGTCTGTTTGCACAATTAAAGGCTGTGAATCAATCGGTGTACTCCAGTCCCTTTTGTTTTCTGGAAGATTAATTATTTGGCGTTTATTGTTAGATATGTGTATGTTATGATATAGAGAATTAGCTAACAAGGTGAAAACGTTATTTTTCATTTCATTGTGCCTTTAATAAAAACTAATCCAGTTAAAGGTTATTGTGATGCAGGCCTGTGTGAGAGGGAAAGTGATGCTTACACACTCACTGATGCAACACTCAAAACTGAGTTTATATCTGCAGTGTAACACAATTATGATATTATTCATAGAAATACAAGGTACTCCACTGTACTGTATATGCATCATTTTCACTGTCTGGGAAAGGATCAGAAGTTCTGTTAGTGTTTGTCTCCCTCTGTTGGTGCAGACCAGAATGGAGTTGTGGTGACTGATGCCGGGAAGGAAGGCAGGAGTTTGGGCCAAACTGGCAACCCGCATCCCAGTGACTTCCATTTGCCCTCAAAACCCACAAGAACTGTTGGGTCGACCTTTGACCTGATACCACACACTGGGGCGACCTCATTTATCACCTGGATGTGGAGTGTTGTGATTGGGGGTTGGAGGGAGGAAGCGTGTGTGTGTTGGGGGGGGGGGGGGTCATTAGTGAGCAGGGCAGTGCCAGACACACTGAGACTCGCGGGCGCTGCTGGACCCGTGTTGATTTTTAAGGGGGTGCGTGGCTGCAGAGGTGTAAGAGCTCTTGAGGGGAAAGGAGGCTTTAATGTTTGAGTGCAGAGTCACAGACAGAGAGACGCTATCGGGTTTGATTCTGATTGGCTGTGGGGGGGCGGGGGGGGGTACAGAAGGGTCAGGAAGTCAGGGCTGATGAATGTTTTGTGATACTCAGGGGGTCCGTGTGTGTGTGTGTGTGTGTGTGTGTGTGTGTTGGTGTGTGTGTGTGTGTGTGTGATGGGGGGGGGGTTATGTGGTTTGAATTAGAGACAAATTGAGCCCCTTAAAAAGTTCTATGTGTGTTTACTGTTGTGATTAGCTGCTCCTGAAGCGAACAGTGAAAAGCTCTTAGAGGATACAGATAGAGAATCAAGCTTGTAACCAAAACGCTGCTGGTTCGAGACCTTGGGACAAAAAGTTTGATCTTCAAAGATATTTATGAGAACACCACAAGACCAAGGAGTGTTGTTATAATTTCATACAGACCCAGTCGACCCAGCTAGTGTTCTTATATCATTTGAGTTTAAAGTCATGCTGAGAGACTGGGTACCGTCCCAATGATCATGTGGAAAGATGATAATGATTTGAACCCCATATTAAAGGCCGTTAGATGTACCAGACTCCAACCAGCACCTCAATCAAATACTACAGCAGTGATTCTCAACCTTTTTCATATCAAGGACCCCTAAGTTAGTATAAATTAGGGCCATGGACCCCCATTTGTTTCTCGGACCCAAATCTGAGAATATTTTTATTGTTAGATATGATTTTGTCCAGAATTCTATGACTATCTTTGTTGTAGGCAAAGATAACAGTGAAATTATGATAGTCATTCTTCTACATTCTGTAACTGTGTTAACTTCTTGTAAATGATATAATGATGAAGTTTAACAATTGATGAATTTGCTGGGGACCCCCTGGAACCCCCTCAAGGACCCCTGGTGGTCCCCGGACCCCACGTTGAGAACCACTGTACTACAGCAACAGATCAGTAACATCTGGGGACGATATGCTTATCTCACGATACGATTCGATACGCGATATGAGGTTCACGATTTGATACAACCAACGATACAATGTAATAAATAAAAGTTCAATGACAACAAAGACTGACTGGGCAGAATTATGTTTATTTCTGAACCACAAATCTTTCTAGCGATGGCATTGGCTCGCTAGAATGTAAACAACAATTTAAAAATGTCATTACTAGTGCAAATAATATAATTTGGATGGAGAGCTTGTGAAATTGTGATGGGCAAGCCGTCTCATATGTGATTACTACAGCAGAGTAAAATGTAGCTAATATTGCGATTCATTTTTCTGCCCCACAATACATATTGTGACATTTTTGTATTGCGATATATTGAATTTCAATATATCCTCCCATCCATAATAACACCCTGAAGGTGATGACAGATGGACAAATGAAGTATGTGCTTTCTTACCAAATGACTTCTAGGTCTAATAGTCTCCTTTATTTAAATGATTATTAAAAGACTTAAGATAAGTTTCAGAACAGATGGATTTTTTGTGGCACACTTTATCAGTAAAGTCGGGGAAAGACACCAACATACTTGTGTTTTTTTTTAGGAATCTGTTTGATACACGCTAATTACAGCGTGATGTGTGGATGTGTTTTGCAAGTCGAAATCTGAAATATAATCAATCATTCAGTCAATCAATGATGCAGACAGCAAAGTCTCATCTCACTGTTATTATCTTGAGAAAAGCTTAATTCTTACTGACATAGAACCAGTTCAAAATTAAAAGAGGTATAATTTAAGAATTTGCATATGATATACTTCAGGTATTTTCAAATTGATTTTATTATTTCATAAGAAACATTGAATTGCATGGTGTCATACAGTCCAGTCAGTATTTGTGAACTTGACCATCTCTCTCCCGAAGCCGGGAATGAGAGAATTGAGACTAAACCTGTGATGTTTACTCCACTGATGATGAATGGGAGGCCGACCTTGCGGGCTCATTAACTGTTTATATACACAAGGGAGCTTTGAATGAATGAACCTTCATTGCCCCAAAGGGAATTTCTGTTGCTCAAAGTGCATACAGAGCATAAAGCAAATATTAAGACAGCATAAGGGTATAAAAACAACAGACACACTGACACAGACCAGACGTAGTGAAAATACTACACTCACTCAAGTCTACTTTATATTATGGAAACAATGACAGTTCCAAAACACAAATTGTAACCCAATTCCCAGAAAATCTTCTTGGAGAATATAACAACCTTTTCCAGTTTATACACTAAATACCTGTAAGTCAAAAACAGGGATTTACCAACCTAAGAAATGTCTGTCTAGATGCTTAAAATATACATTAAATCAATTTTGTCTACTATTTATGCATTATTATGTGGTGACAATCGGGAGAAAATGTGTGTGTGAAAGTTCATGTGATGTGAGCGTGTTTACAGCACAGACTGAAATTCGAAATTTTGACATACAACCAAAAAAAAACTGGATTACTCTGAATTTACCAATGTTTTTTACAGGTACAAGCGATGGTGTGTGTGTGTGTGTGTGTGTGTGTGTGTGTGTCTGTGTGTGTGTGTGTGTGTTTGTGTTTTCTGAGAAGCAAAGAAAATATAACAATGCAACAGAAGACATATTTCCCTTTGAATAGTTCTTCATCAGGAAATAATTAGCAAGCAAACACAAAGAGCTGACAGACCAGTGTGAAGTTGCACATTTAGACCAGAAGGTGGCAGTCTAGATCACAAATGACTGTTTTGTTCATTGAATATCAGGTGAATACACTAACCATGCATTATGCTGTAGTCAGAAATTTCAGCATGGTTGTAGCAACTCGTAATGTAAAGCTATAATCTGTCAAAATGTAATAGAATGTCCCTCTAATTGGGTTGAAAATGTAATTAAACCTGTTAATCTAATAAATTGTCAGATAATGTAAAAACATTTTCAGGCTTATATTGTAATAATAAAAAATAGTTACTCCCCTTCTAATGTAAAAAAAAAAAAAAAAAGCTGGTTAATGTAATAATATGTTAAATTGTCTGGAAAATTATGACAAAATCTGTTTTATTACATTTTTGACTCATTTAGAGGGACATTTTATTACATTCAGAATCAGAATCAGAATCAGAATAACGTTTATTGCCAAGTAAGTTTTCACAGTACAAGGAATTTGCTTTGGCATGGAGGTGCATACAATAAACTTAAAAATAATAAAATAAAATAAAAATATTAATAATACAATTAAAAATATAATAAAAAAAAATATAATAAGAAATAAGAAATAAAAATATGTACAAATATATATGTGCAATAGTGAATGAAATGTACAGTTTGTACAGGTATGTGCAAAAATTTTACCAAGAATGTGCAAAGGTATGGGGGGGGGGGGATAAGGGACTGTGTCAGTGGGGGTCCCGGGCCTTGTTGATGAGGCCAGCTGCAGACGGGAAGAAACTGTTCTTGTGGCGTGAGGTTTTGGTCCTGATGGACCGCAGCCTCCTACCAGAGGGGAGTGTTTCAAATAGTTTGTGTCCAGGGTGAGAGGGGTCGGCCACAATCTTTCTTGCTCGCCTCAGGGTCCTGGAGGCGTACAGGTCCTGGAGGGAAGGCAGATTGCAGCCAATCACCTTCTCAGCAGAGCGAATGATACGCTGCAGTCTGCCCTTGTCCTTGGCAGTGGCAGCAGCGTACCAGATGGTGATGGAGGAGGTGAGGATGGACTCAATGATGGAGGTGTAGAAGTGCACCATCATCGTCTTCGGCAGGTTGAACTTCCTCAGCTGCCGCAGAAAGTACATCCTCTGCTGCGCTTTTTTGGTGAGGGAGCTGATGTTCAGCTCCCACTTGAGGTCCTGGGTGATGATGGAGCCCAGGAAGCGGAAGGACTCCACAGTGTCGACTGGGGAGTCTCTCAGGGTGATGGGGGTGAGTGGGGCTGGGTTCTTCCTGTAGTCCACAACCATCTCCACTGTCTTCACAGCGTTGAGCTCCAGGTTGTTCAGTCCGCACCAGGACACCAGGCGGTCGATCTCCTGCCTGTAGGCTGACTCATCCCCACCGGAGATGAGCCCAATGAGGGTGGTGTCGTCCGCGAACTTCAGGAGCTTGACAGACTGGTGACTAGAGGTGCAGCTGTTGGTGTACAGGGAGAAGAGTAGAGGGGAAAGAACGCAGCCTTGGGGGGAACCGGTGCTGATGGTCCGGGAGTCAGAGACATGTTTTCCCAGCTTCACGTGCTGCTTTCTGTCCGACAGAAAGTCTGTGATCCACCTGCAGGTGGAGTCAGGCACACTCAGCTGGGAGAGCTTGTCCTGTAGCAGAGCCGGGATGATAGTGTTAAAGGCAGAGCTGAAGTCCACAAACAGGATCCTGGCGTAGGTTCCTGAGGAGTCCAGGTGCTGGAGGATGAAGTGGAGGGCCATGTTTATTGCGTCGTCTACAGACCTGTTGGCTCTGTAGGCGAACTGCAGGGGGTCCAGGATGGGGTCAGTGAAGTTTTTGAGGTGTGACAGCACAAGGCGTTCAAAAGACTTCATCACCACAGAGGTCAGGGCGACGGGTCTGTAGTCATTAAGTCCTGTGGTCCTTGGCTTTTTGGGGACAGGGATGATGGTGGAGGTCTTGAAGCAGGCTGGAACGTGGCATGTCTCCAGTGAGGTGTTGAAAATGTCTGTGAACACCGGAGACAGCTGATCGGCACAGTGCTTCAGGGTGGATGGAGAGACAGAGTCTGGCCCGGCTGCTTTGCGGGGGTTCTGTCTCTTGAAAAGCCTGTTAACATCCCTGTCCAGGATGGAGAAAGTCGTCACTGTGGTAGGGGGGGAGGGGGGCTCTGAGGTGGGCAGCTGTGGAGAGGTGTCAGGACTGTCCCATTGTCTTTCAAAGCGGCAGTAGAACTCATTCAGGTTGTTGGCCAGGCGCAAGTCGTTAGCAGAGTGGGGGGCTCTAGGTTTGTAGTTGGTGATCTGTCTGAGCCCTTTCCAGACAGAAGCAGAGTCGTTGGCTGAGAACTGGTGTTGGAGTTTCTCAGAGTACAGTCGTTTAGCTTCTCTCACCGCCTTGCTAAACCTGTACTTCGACTCTATAAACCTGACTCTGTCCCCACTCCTAAACGCCTCTTCCTTCTCTGACCTTAGCTGTCTGAGTTTGGCTGTGAACCAGGGTTTGTCGTTGTTGTACCTCACCGTAGTGCGTGATGGTACACAACTGTCCTCACAGAAGCTGATGTAAGATGTCACAGCCTCTGTGTACTCGTCCAGACTGTCGGTAGCAGTCCTGAAAACCTCCCAGTCAGTGCAGTCCAAGCACGCCTGAAGATCTTCCACAGCTTCACTGGTCCACTTTTTTGATGTCCTCACCACAGGTTTGCAGAGCTTTAATTTCTGCCTGTAAGCAGGAATCAGGTGGATCATGACGTGGTCAGAGTGTCCCAGTGCAGCGCGGGGAACGGCGTGATAGGCACTGCTTACTGTGGTGTAACAGTGATCCAGAGTGTTCTCCTCTCTGGTCGGGCATTTAATAAACTGTCTGTATTTAGGGAGTTCATGGGAGAGATTTCCTTTGTTAAAGTCACCGATTACAATAACTAAGGAATCCGGGTTTGTCCGCTCCACACACAGTATCTGGTCGGCGAGCATGCGCTGTGCCTCCTGCACGTTGGCCTGCGGTGGAATGTAAACACCGACCAGAATGAATGAAACAAACTCACGAGGGGAGTAGAAGGGTTTACAGTTTATGAAAAGTGATTCCAGATCGGGAGAACAGTGCTGTAGAATCACTGTCACATCCTTACACCATCCACTGTTTGTATAAAAACAGATACCTCCACCTTTCGTCTTGCCGGAGAGCTCCGTGTGGCGATCCGCTCTGAAGAGTTGGAATCCTGCCAGCTGCAGCGCAGAGTCCGGTATCGATCCACATAGCCACGTCTCCGTGAAGCACAGAACGGAAGATGAAGAAAAGTCTCTGTTCTTCCCCAACAGTAGCTGAAGTTCGTCCAGTTTGTTTCTCAGTGAACGCACGTTAGAGAGAAATATTCCCGGTAACGGAGTGCGGAGTCCGCGCCGGCGGAGACGCACAAGCGCACCGGCCCGTTTTCCTCTCCTCCGGCGTTTCACTGTGTTTACAAAGGTGAGTGCACCTTTGACCAGAATGTCCAGTAATTCCACAGATGGGGCGATGAAAGTGGGAAAATAATCCTTAGGGGTTGAATCCCTGATGTTCATGAGCTCTTTTCTGGTGAAAGAGCTCGCTGTACTGTAGCAAAACACTGAATTAACAAACAAAACAAGACAAAACAATGCGCACCAACACACCGAGGCAGCCATCCGCGGCGCCATCCTACGTTATATGTAAATTATCACTTACTACAAAGGTGAATGATAATTCCAGCATACTGTATTCAAACCAAACTGCAGCTCAAACTCTCATTCATGATCAAAATGACCAAAACCAGACCGATCCAGATCCTCAGACACAGGGCCAGGTAGTATCCAAATACTACTGAAAACACAAATCAAATAGGAATGTCCAGTCAACCTACAAAACTGACTTTATGTAAGCTACAGTACATATTCTGCGTTTTGAGACCAACTGCTTACTGAAATATCCTGTTACACACTGAACTCTACATTCGGCAACTTTGCATGTTGTGAGCTCTAGGTGGCAGCAGATGGAGGCAACTGTTTTAAAAAAATATAAACTTCAATACCCAGAAACCCTGTAAGGTGGCGTCAGTAAACTGTATTTTTGCATATAAATCTTGCCTAGTGCAGCTTTAAAACTAGATAAGAGCCTAATGACATGTTATAAAATATACAGAAACTTCTATGGCCTGGCTGTGTGTTTGGTGGTGATTCTGACACACTGTGAAAGAGGCCCATTAAAACCCCAGTCTGGAGGTGAGGTTTTAGTTTGACTTCTAATCAGAGATGTTGTGGTAAACTGGGTAAACTATAAGCTCCAGTTGTCATGACCATAAAGAGTAAAACCACCGGTGCATGTTTTATTATCATGTAAGTTTTATCAGTCTGACACTACTTACTTTAATGCAATTTATATCAAGAAGCTTTGTACTGGCGTGAAAAAAAACATGATTAAACTATTTTACCAATAAAACGAGTGGGAAAACTGTGTTTAATTGGGTTTACCCTCCACTGGCCTACATTTCTAGTCCTAGTAAAAAATGGAAAATCAAAAAAACAATTGCACACTATATACCAAACTGCCAAACTGATGCAAAAATTGACAAAATGTAGGCTATTTACATGGTGATAAGGTAAAAAAAAAAAAAAAAAAAAAAAAAAAAAAAAGTTAGTTGGCTAGTTGGTCTAGCTAGTCCTAGTAAAAAAAATGATTACTAAACAAAATATAAATGCAACATGCAACAATTTTCAAGGTTTTACTTGGTTACAGTTCATATGAGAAAATCATTTGAGAGAAATTCTGGGCAAAGGAGAAATGCTCAGTAACAGGGATGTAAACAAACTTGTACAGAAGATTAGAGGAAAATAAACTTTTTATGGGAAATGAATGGGATATTTTAACTCAGGAAACGTGGGAACAACACTTTACATGTTGCATTCATATTTTTGAACCCTCTTCAAATGTAGGATTTATAAGTCACCAGCTGAGGGCGCTACAGCACCACTTTTTAAAAAAAATGTGTTCCTTCTCTGTCCAGGCATGAATCTAAAACAATGCTGGCAAATGTCTGGAGGTAAGAACACAAATCTGGCAGCTCAGAGAAAACAAAAGTAACTAATCATCTAACTTCCTCACACGTCAGGAGATCAATAGGCGTTAAGGAGCTTAATCCGCAGACTGGCTCGTTTCACAAAAGGCCGCAGACTGTATCAATACAGCTACTACTGATTACCTGAGAGTCTCTGACGATTATACTGTAAAAATTTAACAAGATTAACCACACACTCCTTTAATCTTTTGGCTTTCATCAGATGCAGTGGCCCACATGAAAGCTAGGCAATACGAATGGTTTCATTCCAAAACGCTGTAGCCTATATCAGTTTTGGGGGGGAAATGTTACTTTAATGAATATTATTCACTATTTCAACAGTAAAACAGATTATATAATATAAAGTGAAGACTTAAAATGACCAACTTCAAGCATAACTTCAACAATAAATCATATACTGAGTGTATTTAAAACTAGATAGTGAGTTTAAAGTGACTTTATACTTAATGGTATTTAATATCTCCTATGGTATCACTATAATATTACTATAGGACGTTAAAGTGTGTATGTGGTACTCAATAGTGAGTTTACAATGACCATATCTTATTCTAAGTTAATTTGATCTCCTATGGTATGCCTATAATATTCCTATAGTAACTTATAGTGTGTCTTTGCTGCACAGTAACGAGTTGACTGTAACCTTATCTTACTGTATGGTACATTTTTATCTCCTATATTGTATAACTATAATATTCGTATAATATTCCTATAGGAGCGTATAGTATTGTGCTCAATAGTGAGTTTACAATGACCTCATCTTACTCTATGGAATTTATTATCTCCTATGGAATTCACTATAATATTCATACAGGGACGCTTTGCTCTGATGTTTCTATATATAATAGCCTTCTAAAATGTATTATAGGATTACTGTAATTCCTTTTCGTAAGGGAACAAATGTGACATGTCCGGACTTTGACTTTTAGGCACTGAAATAAATCCAGGATCCGGGGTTGGAGTGTGTGTGTGTGTTTGGAGGGGAGGGGGGGGGGGGTCACCTATAAAGGGCCCCTCCGGCTTGCAGTCATTGTGGGCCCTCTCCACCAAAATGTGTTACCAGACCGACGTCACCGCTTCCGCCCTGAACCCCCCACCCCTCTCCCTCTCTCTCTCCTCCCTCCCCCGGCGTCGGTGGTGGAGCTGCTCGGCTGCCTGCAATCCAACATGGAGTAGAGAGATGGGGCTCTAGCGGGGCCACCCCTCGGTAACAACAGCGACGACGCGCTTTTACGCACAACTGGAACCGGAGTCGTCGGTGAAAACATGCGCCTTTAGGACTTAAAACGGAGTGTGTGCGCGTGTGTGTGTGTGTGAGTGTGTGTGTGTGTGGAGGCGGGGGGAGCGGATTACCAAATTGTCTGTACGGTTATTGAAGGCGATGGAGTATTAAACTTAGGAGGGCATTCGCGATCCAGAAGCAACTGGTTGGCTCGGGGAAGGAAAAAAGGGAGAAAGGAGAGGGAGGCACGGTCGGTCGAAGGCAAGAGAAGAGCCGAGAATCGCACAAAGGCGCAGGGGGGATTATGCGGAATTGGAGATAAAAAAAAAAAAAAAAAAAACCTGAGGAGCCGCGGTGAAAGAATGACGAGAGAAAAGTATGCACCCGCCGTGGCATATTACCTGAGGTGAAACGAGAAAATGATAGAAGAAACACACCCAAACGAGTAAGTAGCCTAACTCACACTTTGCGAGATTTTTGTTTTTTCATGTCTTCCAGCGCCTATATGTTGCTACAAGTTGGAGATAATTAGAGCAACTTGGTGGAATGTGCAGCGTAAAACTCCCACCCGGATAGAAATGTGTCCCCTTTTTCTAGTGTTTTGCATGGTTTTCTGGGGGTGGGGGTGGTAGTGGGTTGGGGGGGGGGAGTAATCGGGGAGTAATCGGTGGGGTTTGGGCTTGATGCTGTGAAGCAATGCATTGACAGTGGTGTAGGAGAGAGAGAGAGAGCGAGAGAGAGAGAGGGGTTTTAGGGCCCCCACCTTGGTGTAGACTAGTCTTGAGGAGGAGGAGGAGGAGGGGGGACGGGGCATAAGCGTGGGTGGATCGGAAACATTTTCTGAAGGGATTTGAAGCGAGAGAGCAGGCCTTGTTGCAGCGTATCCAACTTAAGAAACTCGCACTAAAAACCCCGAAGTTCCACCTTCATATATATATATCTAGGCCTAAACACACCGTAAACCCCCGCGCTCCTTATCCCCGAACCCGTCGGCGTTGTAAAGAGGCATTTCCAGCCTCGTTATTTTGGCCCACCATCTGTATGTTTGCTTCCAACCGAAGGGGGAAGTCTCACAGGATATGAGATATCCGATATGCCCCATCCGCCATCTCTTTCTCAATCGCCCTCATTTGCATAGCCTACCGCGCTTCATTCATAAAAAAAAAAAAAAAAATAGCGATTGTAAACGACGACTTGCCGTGAAAAAAAAGAAGAAGACGCGTCTCTTTTCCCCGTGAGTCAGTAACGTCGAGGCTCCGTGTGCTTCCCATAAGCCTCGCGTTTGCCTGGTTTTGTCTGAAAGACCGGGGATCGTGCTGTGAACGTCTTGCGAAATTTAATGCTGTATAATGTGTAGGCCCACAACCTGTTTTATGGCTCCGAGAGGCCTGTGGACGAGCTGCAAGCCTAAAATTACCCTTATGAACACGGGCGCTACAGCCATCTGACATCATTTTTTAGAAATATACTGGATAAATATCTCAAAATATGTCCTTATTGTAATATTACACGGATAAAACGGGAGATACAAATACCATAAAGCACGATAGGATCACTGTATGCTCACTATTGAGAACCACAGACACACTATATGTCCCTATATAGGAATATTATAGTGATTATATTCCTAGGTAATAACCGAAGCCATGTCTATCTTAACACGTTTGTTACCGCCCATCGAGCCTCTGTCTTATTTCAGTCTAAATTCATCTCTTTAAAGGTTTAAATGGAAATGTGCAGACACAGGCAGAAGGGCTATTTAAATTACTGGCTCTTAGTTTTCTCCATTATATCGACATCTAAACACACACACACACACCCTCCCCTCTCTCTCTCTCTCTGTCTGTGTCTGTCAGACTGCACGGGGCTCTGCTCGGTAGGAATGCCTGCCTTGCAGATCTCTGTCGGCGGGGCGGAAGGGCGAAGGGCACCGGAGGGGATGTTTGCGCTGCGGTGGCGTGACGCCGGCTCATTCATAAAAGCCCTAACCTTCAGCGGCGCGTCCCCATTCATGCCTGCCTGCCTGCCTGCCTGCCTGCCGGTCTCTCGGCGCTACGCGGAAACGAGCACACAGACTCTGTCCCCGGTCCCACGCGCAGGCAGGGGGGGGGGGGGACAGAGACAGGAGGAAGTGGCTGCGACCATATAAGGAAGACTCGGCGACCATTAAACCCCCAGCGTTAAAATTCACGTTTGTAGGCCTGCTAAAGCTGTCAGCACACTCCCTGTGTTGTTGTTGTTGTTTTCCGACAGTAACCACGACATTTGTGTCTTGTCCTGTGCGTCATAAATATCGCTGTTGTCTTAAGTGGTTTTATTGGTTTTATGGTTTTATTCCGTACTTCCGGGTTGAAACTCCACTCCGTTTCTATGGCGATGACGTGTTGCTCTTAACGAATAGTGAAAAGTCGTAGCTAAAAGATAGCCTAGTTGACGTTAAAATTGAACAATAATACAAGCTTTATTCATTAGTTAGTACTCAACAAATAACAGACATGATTTGTGTTAAGTCCCACATGCAAACAGAACCTGAAGAATACACAACCATATAGCTTCAGCTAAAGGGAACTATCTTATATTCTTTTGATCATTGAAATACATTTGTTTTAAAAACATAACAAATGCGCCTTCCCTTTCCCTTACCTCTGGGTTGGAGAACTTGGGAGTTGTGTGAAAATTCGAAGCTAAGATGTAAAGATTCCTAGTTAATGTTAAATTTTAAGCATAATACAACAGTTATTCACTTTTTTAAAATGGTGCTCAACAAACATGACTTGCGGAAAGTGATTTTCTCAAGTGCTATAAACCAGTGATTCTCAAACTTTTTAATATCAAGGACCCCTGATTTAGTCCACATCAGAGCCACGGACCCCCATTTGATGAGATTTCGTCTCTCGGACCCAAATCTGAGAATATGTTTATTGTTAGGTATGATTTTGTCCAGAATCCCATGACTATCTGTACTGTAGGTAGAGAGATAACAGAGAAACTATGATCAAAACAGTCATTCTTCTACATTCTCTAATTGTGTTAACTTCTTGTAAATGAAGCAATGCTGAAGTTTAACTATTCATCAATTTGCTTGGGACCCCCTGGAACCCCCTCAAGGACCCCACGTTGAGAACCACTTCTATAAACTGTGTTGAAGTTTGGTTAGCGCATGCAGAAGCTAGCTTCCATAACCCCCTGACCAAGGAGGTTAGATGTGAATTTAGGCCAATCCTCGGCTCTGATTGGCTGAGTAATGTGCAAAGCTGTAGTAAAAACCTAACAACCTCAAAGCTGCGACGGTTTAACAGTCGTTTTAAATATTAATGCACTCACCAGAATCACTCATACCTCATGTCACTTCGCTACTGTACAAGAACCAGGCTGTATGGCTTTGCTTTTTTTCTCTCTCTAAGATTTATTGAACATTTGCATTTTATTATAGGATATATTTATTATAGGATTACTGTTCTATTGTTCGTTTTTTTTAAGGGCGTACCTTGATACAATTGTCTTTTTACTGGAAGGAAACGATTAGTGTGTGCACATGTGCTAGGCCACCTCAGGGATGGGTCATAGAGGCGTTGTGGTTTTCTTATCAGGAATAAAAAGCTTCTCCCTCCATGTGTCACAGGCTTAACACAGGGACCCTGTCAGGAAGGGAAGGGTACACCTTTGTACCTTTTGTCACACCGACAAAAGGTACAACAGTGTACTTTTTCTCTGGCGGTGTCACAGGTTACACATTTGAATACCTCTCCCACTTTTTTTTTTTTTTTTTAAAGGTGCGGTGTACTTTTGTAGTTTAAGAACAGCGTGCCTAACCTTTTTTTTTCCTGACACACGTACACATTTGAATACCTCACCTGCTCAATGGAGCTATAGGGTGTGATGTGTCAGTGTGCCATCAGTGGGGGATATGATTACAGGGACAGACACACACACACACACACACACACACATTTGCGCTTGTGAGGGCCGTCCCATTGGCTACATTAATTCCCTAACCGTAAACTAGCTCTCACGTCCTCACTTTGGAGGATTTCTTAATCTTTCTATCCTTGTGAGGTCATTTATTCCTCAGAAAAATAGAAGCATGAGAACTCTGTCTCTCTCTCTCTCTCTCTCTCTCTCTCTCTCTCTCTCTCTCTCTCTCTCTCTCTCTCTCTCTCTCTCTCTCTCTCTCTCTCTCTCTCTCTCACACTCTCACACACTTACACTTGCAAGGGCCATTCCATTGAATACATTCACTCCCTAACCTCTAACCCTAACCATAAACTAGCCCTCATGTCATCACTTGGGAGGATTTCCTCATCTGTCTATCCTTGTGGGGACATTTATTCCTCATAAAAATAGAAGAACACTTTGTCTCTCTCTCACACTCACACACACACACACACACACACACACACAGACTAGAGTCACACAGGCAGAGGATGTATTGATCTTGTGTGTGGTGCTGCAGGGTCAGCATGTGCACAGTCAGTATCGGGACAGGAGATGCCCGGTGACATTCAGCTAAGGTCAACGTAGCAACGAAACACAATCCCATCCCTCGACAAAAAAAGCATTCGTCAACCGGCAAACACAGCAGCGAGGAGTTGGTAGGCCTGCTCTGTTCCTCCGCAGGACTGTTCTGTTCCTCGCGTCTCTCTACGTTAGCAGGATTTGATATTGAGAGAATATAATAAACTTTACTTGTATAGCAGTTTTCCGGAAACGGTCACAAAGCGCTTCGCAGCCAAAAAGAAATGATGAATACATGGCATGAAGATGACTAATGTATGTATCTAGAAGTGGATGTTATCCGAATTTTGTTGATAAATCAGTCAAATGTTTTTATCAAGAGTATATAGAAGTATACTATATCCCCCTCCACACTCCCTCTCTTTCAAAGAATGTGTCATTTTCAACACGTCTTTGCTTTGTGTCTAGCTTGGGACAACACACATTCATTTTACATTTCAACACAATACTGTTAAAGGAAAGGAGGAGGTTCTAAGTGTTGTAATTTACTTTTTAGTGTACCCACTTTCCCTCAACCTGCCTCGTCTGCTTATACTTCAGCTAGTAATTTCCCACGTTCCCCAGAATGACTCTCAGCATCCCCCAGAGAGCAGGTTAGCGATAGTATAGTGAGAGCGAGAGAGAGAGAGAGTGGCGCCCCTTTACTCAAAACACAACCTGTCTTGTAGCTGCATTGCATTCTGGTCTATTAAGGCTGCTGTGGGTGGAGAAATCGGTCTCTCTCCTCTTCTACGATGGATTTCTCCCCGTATGATTGTTTGAACGTCTCTTGGTGCAAAATGGCGGCTCTAGAAAGAAGCCCTCGCTCTTTGATTCTGAGGGACTGACACCAAAAAACCTGACGTTTACCGTTGATTTTTTTTTCTGCTGTCAAACTCCATTGTAGCTGCTGGAAATATCTGGATGTGACGTCACCTCGTCTACGATTGGCCGGTTATCCATGGCAATAAGAAAAACACACCAGCCCCAAATGCAAAGTACTTCACCAGCAGCATTTATTTAAGCAGTGTTAAGTGTTTTTTATAAGGTGGATTTTTCCTTTTAATAGCAACAGATATTGGCACAACATATGATGTTACTAACATATATTGTGTTGAAAAGTAACACAAATGTGCGTTGTCCCAAATTAGTCACACGGCTGTAGGGGAAATGACATTCTTTTATAGAGTGCATGCAAACAGACGCCCACACACACACACACACACACACTCTCACACACACATATACACACACACTCACACTCCATGTCCACACATGAACTCTCTTCACTTCACCACCCTTTGCAGACCCTGCATTCTCTCTCTCTCTCTCTCTCTCTCTCTCTCTCTCTCTCTCTCTCTCTCTCTCTCTCTCTCTCTCTCTCTCTCTCTCTCTCTCTCAGCCCCCCACCACCCCTCCACCATCATGTGGAACAGATCCTTGGCCACAGTGTTTCCTGTGTTTTACAGAGCAGCTCATCACTGGTTGCTATCCGGAGTCTTTATATAATGGTCTGGCTGGTTATATCTGGAGACCAAACAATGGGCCCGGATTGTTTGCCTGTTTTCTACGAATCTCTGCTTATCAGCTGACTGGATGACCAAGATTATAATAGCTTGAGTTTCATTCACTTCACTGTGTGTGTGTGTCTGTGGTTCTGTATGTGTCTGTGTATGTACTGTATGTACTCCGTCTGTTTATCTGTCCGCTCTTTTTATTCCGTCTGATCTGTCGGTCTAAAGCGATCGGGCAGTCGGGCCAAATAGTTTTCAGAAATACTTCTTATGGTTTGGGTTAGCTTACTCTGAGGCCAGATGTTAGGGCTTCGCCTCATAGGACAATGAAGCAGAAGGTGAGACGGTCACAGGTAAAAGTCAGTCTAGTTTATTTTTCTATGACTGATAACTATCTGAACTGTCCCGGTGTGGTAAAGCACACACATCCAGACAGGTTAAAATGAACTCTAATTTACTAATACTGTTTCACCCAGGTCTTTTGTGTGTGTGTGTGTTGTGGGCAGATAATGCAGCATATTTCATTCGAGTCAAGTCATTTCAAGTCCCTGCGGTTCCCCCATGTCCTGGTTTATGTTTAGTCAGTCTTGTGCAGCATCAGGTCTCAGGTAAACCACCTCAACTCAGTTTGTATTACTGTAGTCAAATACTTCTCCACCTTCTCAAATTGCTACCATATGAATCTTAATGGTAGAAATTCATAGCACACATTATTGTAAGTAGTATCGGACGAATGTTTCATGGAAATTGGATTTTTCAAGTAAACAAAACATTAAAACAATTCCTAAAAACACACACACACACACACACACACACACACACACACACACACACACACACACACATATATATATATTTGGAGAGAGACAGGTTTTACATAGACGCTAACCCAAAATAGCACGAGGGACAGTTCCAGCCCATCATGTGTAGTGGTAAATATGTCAGTATATTTAGACTAGGGATGCCCCGAGAGCACAGACTACCTACTGTCCATTATGCAAATAATTTTCTGTTGGTTTGCCGCCTTGGAGCCGCTCCACAGGCCAACCAATTACCAGATAAACCATCGACATCCTACAGTTTATGTAAATGGAGTGTACTTGATCAACTGAATGACGCCAAACAAAGGCTGACGTTGTGATCGGTGTCAACCGCGGGTGTAAAGAGCCTTGGAAAGCCAGTCGTCACTTAGATTCGATCTAATGCGGCGAGCTCAACACAGCATAAGAGGATATGAGGCATTACAGAGGGTCTTGGGTGGCTTTTCAGTCGCCTCTAAGAGGTTTAGAACCAATCAGCTTATTTTCAATGCGGTTCATATTTCCACTCCCGGTAGAGATGGAGGGGCTGCAAAGTCACCTTGGGGAAGCCGGCTTCCTCTTGGAATACAGTTACAGGCAGCCAGAGAGAAAGTTTGAGCTGTGACACTGATGGTGAAAACATGGGCCTTGAGCATTAGCAGACAGTTGTATTGCATGGTGCTTTAATACCACAAGAAATATTATATTGTGTATTTTTATAGTGTATTTATGTACCAAAAGTATCATAGTATCACATTTTTTGTCCATACAGGAGAGCAGCAGTGTTGGTGATATTTAATATATCGAAAAAAAAATCCACATTTTGAAGATTATAATGACAAACTAGCAAAGAGATAGTTAGTTTGCAAGTTTGTTTATTTAGCCTGCTTCTGTACCTAGGACTGCTGCAACCACTGAGTATTAATGAAGTGGGATTTTCCTGTCTTTAGTGTGGTATTGTAATACTATTTTGTACTGAGATACTTGTGTGTGTGTGGTAGTAGATTGATATATGCATACAGTACATACATGCATACATCCTTTATTTATTCTGGAGGGAAATTCAATAGCAGATAGCAGTGATGCATTCCAGATTAAGGAATGCAGATTTGACTGTAGACTTTGTATAAAATGTTGGAGGCTGACTGAGGTTTGTCAGCGGGGGGATGGGTGGTCTTAACTCGCTTTGTGATTGGTCAGTTGGCTATGGGATGTTGGCTGTTACTCTGCTCTGCATATTAGTGACCTCTCTGTGATGTCAACTGACACACACACACACACAGACACATTGCATACACACACACACACACACAGCATGTGCTGCCCGGACATGTGAGCGTTACATATATCTACAGCTGATTGACAGATAGCCGATCAAACTTTCCCCTCAGGAGCCTCGAGTGTCAATAGTCCTGAATGAACTTGCTTCACCCCAACTCTCTCTCTCTCTCTCTCTCTCTCTCTCTCTCTCTCTCTCTCTCTCTTCTCTCTCTCTCTCTCTCTCTCTCTCTCTCTCTCTCTCTCTCTCTCTCTCTCTCTCTCTCTCTCTCTCTCTCTCTCTCTCTCTCTCTCTCTCTCTCTCTCTCTCTCACTAGCTCTCTGCACTCTCAAAACACATTTAAAGTCACAATGAATTGAAAAATTACCTTTTCACCTTGTTAGCTAGAAATGGGTATTTTGAGTTTTTACTTCATGGCATACCATAAAAATTCAAAACCAAGACCATCACATGTTTTTTTCACACAAAATTTGAACACTTTGAACAGTCCATCCCTGCATGATGTTGCACCCCAACATCCACCGGAAATATGTTGAATCACGGAAGCAAGACGCCATCGAAGTACGCGTTTCCTCGTGACTTTAAATGTTGAATATGCATAATGTAGAGCAATTATGTATTCTCATCTACAATCCATACTATGTTTCACACTGTCCCTTTGCACTGTGTGTGACCTCCTGCTGCACCTGTACCATGAAACACCGGAAGCATCGGTGCAAACACCCTCTCTGATAAAAAAGGATTCGGACTATAAACCGATCCTGGTTGTCGTTCTTTTTGATTACTTCCGGCTGACTACAAGCCGGGCCTGTGAGAGACAGGAGACAGAGGCGGGCCCTACGCGGGGGTGTGTAGGGTTTTGTTGAGCAGGCCGGGGTGCGGCCAGTCGTTCCTTATCACAGGAAGTATGGCCGCCCTTATCGCACATGGCTGGGCTGCCCTCACTGGCCCTTTTATCTGCCACACATGAGCTGGATTCCTAACCTGATAACCAGCTTGCTTCCCAGCCCCCCCCTGTGCTTTACTGCAGTGCTGATACGCACACACCAGGTTTGTAGGGCACAGCTAACTAGCTAGTGATGCAAAAAGTCTCTCATGACAGAGTTATTCAGTCCAGTTACAATTTTGCAGTCTGTTTACAGTGAAGACAGCCAATATGTAAATGTCAG
>NW_027283881.1:0-5000 GCF_046629955.1 Centroberyx affinis
CCTCCTAAATGAACAACAAGTAAATATTTAATTAAAAAAAAAGGCAAGTCCTTTCGAGTCATCTGTCTCAAGTCTAAGTCATGAATACCAAGTCAAAGTCAAGTCGAGTCTTTTATCAGTGTTAGTCAAGCAAGTCTCAAGTCCTCAAATTTGCGACTCGAGTCAAGTCATGTGACTCGAGTCCCCCACCTCTGATAAACAGTATTAACAGTATCAACAGCATGAACTATGAAGATATGAGTATGCAAGATATATGAATATGCATGATGCATATAATAATATATATGCAGTGTGGTGTATATACCAGTGGTTCTCAAAGTGGGGTCCGGGGACCCCCAGGGGTCCTTGAGGGGGTTCCAGGGGGTCCCCAGCAAAAAGGGGAATAATTTATTTTCACTATAATTCCATCCATAAGTAACACAGTGACAGAATGGATGACTATTTTGGTTATGGGTTTCATACACTTTCTGTAATAAAACATCTAAAAGCAAAAATCTTATCAGGGGGGACCCTGGGACAAAATCTTATCAAATGGGGGTCCGTGGTCTAAGTTGTGTCAGTTTAGGGGTCCTTGATGTGAAAAAGTTTGAGAATTAAGAGTATTAACAGAATGAACAGTATGAACAGAGTGGTATGAATACGCTAAGTATATAAATAGTAAGGGGTAGTGTGAGTGTGCTAAGATAAATAACAGTATAAACAGTATAAACAGTGGATATGAAATGCAAGATATATACAGTATATATATATAGTATATGGTGTATAGTATATACAGAATGAACATGTGTATAGTAAGTATGTATATCTTCAAGATGTTTAGAGACTCACTGCAGCTGGTTCAGTGCAGAGTTCCCTGTCAGTGCTGCCAGATGGGTTTCTGTTGCATGTTTTAATTGGTTTCAGTGGTGTGTCCTTGTTGTGGCTGGCAGTGCTGGAGTACTTGAGTCCTGGATTGATGACTTGTGACTTGAATATTGATGACTCGTGACTTGAATATTGATGACTAAGACTCACGCACTGAGAACTTGAACTTGGGACTCGATCACCTTTGGCTCCACGTCTGTTCAGCGTTTCCCCAAATTGGTCCCTGACCCTCTGGTTGGTTCACAGTGTCGGCCTGCATGCAGACAGAGGCTGAACATTTATCGGGAGCGTATCTATGTTCCCAGGATCCTATGTTCCTGGGGTCCTATGTTCCCAGGGTCCTATGTTCCCAGGGTCCTATGTTCCCAGGGTCCTAAGTTCCCAAGGTCCTATGTTCCCAGGGTCCTAAGTTCCCCAATGTCCTATGTTCCTGGGGTCCTATGTTCCCAGGGTCCTAAGTTCCCAAGGTCCTATGTTCCCAGGGTCCTAAGTTCCCCAATATCCTATGTTCCCAGGGTCCTAAGTTCCCCAATGTCCTATGTTCCCAGGGTCCTATGTTCCCAGGGTCCTAAGTTCCCAAGGTCCTATGTTCCCAGGGTCCTAAGTTCCCCAATGTCCTATGTTCCCGGGGTCCTATGTTCCCAGGGTCCTATGTTCCCAGGGTCCTAAGTTCCCAGGGTCCTATGTTCCCAGGGTCCTAAGTTCCCAAGGTCCTATGTTCCCAGGGTCCTAAGTTCCCAAGGCCCTATGTTCCCAGGGTCCTATGTTCCCAAGGTCCTATGTCCCCAGGGTCCTATGTTCCCAAGGTCCTATGTTCCCAGGGTCCTATGTTCCCAGCGTCCTAAATTCCCTAGGTCCTATGTTCCCAGGGTCCTATGTTCCCAAGGTCCTATGTTCCCAGGGTCCTAAGTTCCCAGGGTCCTATGTTCCCAAGGTCCTATGTTCCCAGGGTCCTATGTTCCCAAGGTCCTATGTTCCCAGGGTCCTATGTTCCCAGGGTCCTAAGTTCCCAAGGTCCTATGTTCCCAGGGTCCTATGTTTCCAGGGTCCTACGTTCCCAGGGTCCGTTAACTGTTAATTAAGGGTTAGTTAATGCTTATTAAGCATTAACTAACCCTTGTGTACCCTGTACCCTTATTGTAAAGTGTTACCGTGAAAGTTGCGTAATGGAGGAACAGAGTCATGAAATCAGAGCAAATTTTTAACTTAAAGCTGCAATAAGCAAAATTTTCTGACCACTAGAGGGCGACAGAAACTGCAACACATTTGTAAATAACACACAGCAAAGCCACTGCACTACGGAGGCCTGCCAAGGACAAATGGAAGGATAAATGCCAACAGCTAAGCTAAACATACATGCTGAGAAGTGTCGTCACTTACCGGTCTCACAGATCTTTCTCCTGCTGAAGGTCACATGTCCCACAATGACAAGTGAAGAGGCAGGTAGCAAGTTCACTAGTTTAACAAGTTTACTAGTTTAACAAATGTACTATAGTTTAACAAGTTCACTGTTTTAACAAGTTCACTAGTTTAACAAGTTCACTATAGTTTAACAAGTTCACTAGTTTAACAAGTTCACTGGTTTAACAAGTTCACTATAGTTTAACAAGTTCACTGGTTTAACAAGTTTACTAGTTTAACAAGTTTACTAGTTTAACAAGTTCACTATAGTTTAACAAGTTCACTAGTTTAACAAGTTCACTAGTTTAACAAGTTCACTATAGTTTAACAAGTTCACTGGTTTAACAAGTTTACTAGTTTAACAAGTTTACTAGTTTAACAAGTTTTCTAGTTTAACAAGTTCACTATAGTTTAACAAGTTCACTATAGTTTAACAAGTTCACTAGTTTAACAAGTTTACTCACTCGCTTCATCGATTCCACCATTATCAGAATGTTTTTCAGGAGTGGGAGGGGGAGAGCGTCGCTTTCAAACAGCGAGGGAGGAGATGAGCTAGTTTAAAAAAAATGAAAAGCTGCTGAATGGAGCGGGAGGAGCTTCATTCAGGAGCAGAATCTGACAACAAGCTTTAGAAAAGAGGAGAAAACAGCAACACAGCTGCTGCTGTGTGGATATTGGTTTTAAATCATTATGTCTCAATGAAATCTCCATAATGAAATCTCCATCTCTCAACTCCCTGTGGAGCCATAAACGGCTGTTTTGGAGATATTTTGACAAACAGTTTGCAGCAAGAGGCAGCGGAGCTCGCTGTTTCAACTGACAGCTGACTGGAGACAATATTGTCTGTGGGTCCAAGTACTACAGGGAGCAAGAGACTCATTATATATAGGAACAAAATCACCAAAGTACGTACATTTGTGTCACTTTGGTTACTTGACTGTTCCTTTAGAGGTCCAGGTGACAAGGCTGAAAATACGAACCCATGTCTGAAGGTACAATATTCGCACCCTAATACACAGAGATGGGGACTCACAGTTGTAATTGTAATTGCTTGAGACTTGACTTGATGCATGAAGAGAAGACTTGAGACTTGACTTGACTTGGGTTCTGGTGACTTGGGACTTGACTCTGACTTGTACTCTGATGACTTGAAAAGGTTTCTAAAGTCTTGACTTGAGATCTTGTGTTTGTGTAAATGACTTAGATTGAAAGTGATGAGATTTGTTCCAGCAGACGACTGAATTTAAATTCTGTTTTCTGAATTTGTATGGAACGATTTAATTTATTGAAGTTGAAACTGATTATAGAAATCAAACTCATGATGCTCTTACCAAGTTTTTATCCTATTAAAACCATATTACATTGAAAAGTCCTAGATATTTAGTTTTCTTTAAGATATTAAATTGATACTGGACTCTTGATTTGTTCTGACTTGACTTGCTGTTCTACATTTAGACTTGAGACTTGACATTACTGACATGGACTTGACTTGGTAATCTACATTTAGACTTAAGACCTGTGCTTCAAGACTTCAGACTGACGTGGGACTCGAGCAAAGTTGCCTTCTTGTACCTTGTTTTCTCTCTGTGTGTGTGTGTGTGTGTGTGTGTGTGTGTGTGTGTGTGTGTGTGTGTATGTGTGTGTGTGTGTGTGTGTGTGTGTGTGTGTGTCTCCTGTACTGCACCAATGCACCAACACTCGCTTGCTGTTCATTTCCTCACTCTTGACGCACAGAGTGTCTCCTCCTCTTGACTTCTGCCTGGTGCCAGTCTGGGCTGCAGACATTCAATCCTCCCTGTCCTCACCTGACCCCGAAACACACCTTGCATGTTTTTTTTTTTTGAGGGGGGGGAGACTGGAGCAACTCCACTGCAGCTTTCGGAACCGGTGACGTCACCTACACCCTCTCACCACCACCCTTCCTCCGTCTTCCCTTTGCCTCCATCGCCACTACAATTAATTTACACCTGTGATCATACATGGGACAGAAAGATTTACCGGCGGCTATTTTCGTCCTCCAAAGCTTATTAAGGGACTAGACTGCGGTGTGTGTGTGTGTGTGTGTGTGTGTGTGTGTTTGTGTGTGAGTGTGAGTGTGCGGTGTGGGAGAGAGAGTGTGAGTCCCGGGCAGCGGAGCGAGGATCAGCGAAGCCGCGAGAGACGAACTGCAGAGCGGGCAGCTCGCTTCTGGCGCCTCGGTACCGTGACGGCGTCGCACCTGTCTCTCTCTCTCTCTCTCTCTCTAGATCTACCTGTCTCTCTCTCTCTCTCTCTCTCTCTCTCTCTCTACCTGTCTGTCCCTCTCTCTCGGTACCGTGTCGGTCGGGTTGAGCCGCCATATCTACTCCAGAGGACATCAGTGTGAACGGTAAAAAACCCCGGCGGGAGCATGTTGACGCTGCTGACAGCCATGTATCTGGTGGTGCGGGCGGCTTCTTCGGAGGTGAGTTAACTGAGCTGACCGCGTGTCTTTGAACGCACCATATAAAACAATATAGAGACATAACTTGCGTGACATTGTAGGAGTCTGACTCTTCCTCTTCGCCTGATTATGTCTGCGGCAGTTAGGCCTGTGTCTCATCAACCGACCACAAATTCATTGTGACTGCGAGGCGGGAGGACAGATGGTGAAACTTGGCGCGGGAATATTAACGCGCTTGTTTCTGTTACTACCGGGTATTTTTTTTCCGGTTAATTTCCCGGTGTAAAGCGGCCCGGTATTCACATCGGAAAGT
>NW_027283881.1:10000-18419 GCF_046629955.1 Centroberyx affinis
TATTTCCTTTTAGTTATTGTCTTTGAGACATATGTACTGTACTCTGGTGATATAGAAAGAACTGTCATTGCCAATTTGTTGTATATTTGAAGACTAATTAAAAAAAAAAAAAAAAGAAACTCTGCAGGAGCAGCGCTGCAGTCCCGCTGCCGGCCGCCAGGTGTCAGTAACGAGCAGATCCCTCAGGTTTAAAAAAGAAGCCTTTTCAGATTTCTCAGCCATATTTGGGGAAGGTGGGCGCGGCCTGGGAGGACACGGCGCGGTGCTTCATGGGAGAGTGTGTTCCTTTCGTCGAGTCGGTCGAGTTAAAAAGCCTGCGTCGGCGGAAACAGACGACTACAAGTCCCGTTACCGAGTTCAGGAGCCAGTCATTTACCGCATGACGCTTCAATACGAGCATAGAGGTGACCCCTCCGTCTAGTCCGAGCAGGGAGAGCAGGCACAGCAGACCTAACGCACCTAAACCCGCTAGCGAAATGGTAAGATGGATGTTTAGCCGTTTACTGTTCCGATGATGAAGATGCAGTTTGTATAGAGGACGTCTTGACCGTGCACGGTTCCGTTAGACAGTGAAATCGGTTAAACTGTGTGCTGTGAATGAATGGTGTCTGATAGTTGACATTGACAAGAGGGCGAGAGCATCATTGTTTAATCCCAGTTTCTGATATAAGATTATATCCAGTGGTTATCTTCAGGCGGATGGTTTTCTTCAGTCTGCACTAGCTTTATGCATAATTTAACAGCTAAGGGCAGGGGCTAGCATACGCAGTTTTTTGCGCAGTTACAACACGGATGTGAGAGGTGACGGTTGGGATGTAATTTGAATTAAACCGAGAGTTAAGCTGCAGCAGAAGCAGATACAGCAGAGAGAGAGAGAGAGAGGTGTTTGTTTCCGCTGTTTTCCTCCCGCTAGTCCTCTGTGTCTCCACTCCTGCCTCCATTTTAATAAGAGGCAGGCTGTGGCGTGGCAGCGGCGGCAAGTTGCATCATCGCCCTTTCTTTTATTCGGTCAGGATAACCAATCATGATAAGAGCTGCTTTAAGTTTGAAATTCCATTCATAAATCTGCAGATTTAACCTTGTATTGCATATCGGCAATGGTAGCACCGCCTTAAAATATGAATCAAGATCTTTTATGAATTGTTTTGGCGATACTGTTCAATTCGGCATACTTATTATTCACTAAGCATTACTTAATTCAGTGAAATATCCACTTTAATAACTGGTTCGCCGTGTTCCCCCACAATCCTCTGACATCGGAATACTCAGTGGAGGAGAGCGATGAACAATGTGAACCAATTATAAAAGTTGAAATCTTCTTGAAATAAAGTGCTGCTTTCTGAATTGTATGTATGCCGAATTAAAGAGTGGCTTCTACTAATTCGGAAAAAGTCTTGAATCGTATTTTATGTCTTATGTACCCTGGCCTACATGCAAGGTCACACTAAATTGCCAGTTGTTTCAATGGAGTTTGGCGATAAGGCTCTCTCCACACCAGGGCTGGAGTTTGACAGGAGAGCCACTGTTCAAGGCTTGTTGAACCCGCAGCCCCATTTTTCGGGATTCAAACTCCTAATTATAGGCTGCATGACGTGCTAAAACCCCAAAGTGCATCAAGCAGCTCAGATCAACAATGCTGGTTACTGCCGCCTGGGTTCCTCCCTCTATCTGGGTCACTGTCTCATTGCTTTTGTCTGATGAGAACCGTTCCTGTTTTTTGTTTTAATTCTCTTTCCAGGCCGAACCAATCCGTGTTCTGGTGACCGGCGCTGCTGGTCAGATCGCCTACTCCCTGCTGTACAGCATCGCCAAGGGAGATGTGTTCGGTAAAGACCAGGTGAGAGTCTGTCAGTCCGTCTGCACACCGCTTACATAACCAGCCGCACAGCTCCGGCCCTGCTAAACCAGCTTTGGTCCACAGGACAGGCAGCTGGCTGTTGCACTATGTAGGTTATGGCTGTTGTTGCATAAAGAATAAGTGAATGGTACATGATAAGGCTGGGTATTGGCAAGGACCTCACCATACAATACATGGGTCACGATACCATACATATTGCGATACATTGCCAATACTCTACATAATTTACTGAAAATTTAAAAATAGAGCTGAAAATACAACTTGCTGTGTACCACCTGGGTAGTCTAATATGTACATCACATTATATTGATAACTCAGTGGAGAAATTGAGTCAAAACTGTTTAATTCAAAGGGATTTTAAAACATGAATCATTTTTTTTAATGTATCGATATGAGGGGCTGGAAAATCGATACAGTATCATGGAAAAAAAATATTTCAATACTCAGCTGTATCGATTTTTTTCCACAGCCCTAGTACATGATTTGACTCTGGGATGCCTTCAGCTTATTAGAGTCAAAACCAGTGATGTAGTGGGAAATAGAAACAAGGGGAAGCTATGAGCTTATTATAAGGCAAAGAACCACCAATAGAAGTGAAAATCGAGCATATTTTTTAGCTTTGATTTATGATTTTTCCCTTAACTGATGCTGTCCTCATATAGCTTGCATCAGTTTGGCACTACTTGCTATGATAAATACTTGTAAATATATGTGAAAGAGTTGAGAAGGTGCGTAAACTCTGTTCTGAGGGTAAAAAGGTGAATAAACCGGGGTTAGTCGGGGTTACTCTCACACTACATCACTGGATCATGAAGCTTTTGGTTGCCAGCACCAGGCAGGGTTCCCATGGGCCTTGGAAATCCTTGAAAGTTTGTGGAAAGTTTTCTTCACACCCTGAGGAAAAACCTGGCGATGGAGATTTCACCAGGATTTCTTGACTCGACAAGATTTTTGACGTCTAATATTGACAAATGTCCTTAAATTTACCCAAACAAGCCCTTGAACGTCATTGAAAAGTCAGTCTGCCTCTGATCTGATACAGCAAGACAGATTTCCTCTCCATTTATTATCATCATACCTGATGAATAAAGTGTTTCTGTCTGATTGGCTGACTTCCTGCTGTCCGTCTCTCGTCACCAGCCAATCATCTTGGTCCTGCTGGACATCCCGCCCATGCTGCCGGTGCTGGACGGAGTGGTGATGGAGCTGCAGGACTGCGCCCTGCCACTGCTGAGGGGTGAGTGTGTGTGTGTGTGTGTGTGTGTGTGTGTGAGAGTGAGAGAGAGAGAGAGAGAGAGAGAGAGTGAGAGAGAGAGCTTCTGCACACAGCATAGTTTGCATGGAACCAGGGTTACACTGATATATCAGGCTGATAATGGCCTTTTTTAATAAAAATGAGACATTGGTTATTCATTATTATATAGATATTATCACATAGATTTTATTATCATTATTATTATTACTTTATTTCACTCTTCTTTTCTCCCTCCCATTTTCCCCAATTCCCCATTAAGATGTCATTGTAAATAAGAATTTGTTGGTAATTTACTTGTCTGATTAAATAAAGACTTAATAAAAAAAAATAAAAAAAAACATGATGAAGGAGAGATTATGATTTCACTCAATCTGTGAAAGCTGCCTCACTCTGCCATAAGGAGCTGCTAACCCACCTAACAGAATTTAATTACTCTGGGATTTAATTAGGGTTCAACTGATACAGGTTTCTGAAGGCTGATACCAATATTTTTAGACTGGAGTCACTTTTTTCTTGCCAAATTCAAAATATTTGGGTCAAAATGTTGTTTTCCAGAGGCTTTTCCACCCTGACAAGACAAAAACTGAATACCTGTGATTTTTATTTTTGATTCTATATACTGAACATTGGCATAAATCATCAGATATCAGCAACTTAAATCCCAAAAATAACAGTATCGGCCTTCAGAAACCCCATAGGTGAAACCCTATATGGTCCACAGGGTCTTATATTGTGTTTTGCTCTCTGGCGTGATTATCTGAAATGCTCTCTGCTCCCATCTGGAGCATATTGTAAATGCATTGCATACTGTGTGTGTGTGTGTGTGTGTGTGTATATATATGTGTGTGCAGAAGCCTCCTCTCCCAGGCTGCTGTAGGGAGGAGGAAGGAGTGTCGGCTGTAAGGCTTTCTATTGGCTGGTTGTTGAGGCCCTATGGGAGGCTCCAGCCAATCAAAGAAGTGGTGGGACAACAATAGGGAGGGGAGGCAGGGGGTGTGTGTGTGGGGGGGGTGTTGGACCCAGACTGAAGTCCAGCCTGATAGCAGCAGGTTCATGTCTAATAACCAGAGACCAAACGCTTCTTATCGCCACAATCAGCCGACCCGGCAGCTTTTATCTGAAGATGGACTCGGTCTGTTCTGAACCTGCTGAGGCTCTGATAAAACTCTGTGACTCTCCTCCACTCTCACCTAAACACTTAAACAACCTTCATAAACAAAATAGTTGGAGATTAATTTAATAGTTGACAACTAATCGATTAATCGTTGCAGCTTTATATGAGACTAGATATCGTCTTAGATTTTGGATATCATAATATCGTGATATGGCATAAGTGTCTTTTCCTGGTTTTAAAGGCTGCATTACAGTAAAGTGATGTCATTTTCTGAACTTACCAGACTGTTCTAGCTGTTCTATTATTTGCTTTTACCCACTTAGTCATTTTATCCACATTACTGATGATTATTTATCAAAAATCTCATTGTGTAAATATTTTGTGAAAGCACCAATAGTCATCCCTACAATATTGTCGCAATATCGATATCAAGGTATTTGGTAAAAAATATCATGATATTTGAATTTGTCCATATCGCCCAGCCCTAATAAACAGACATAATTCTAGCTTCAAATTCATTTTGTCAATAAAGGTTATTTTGTATAAATAAAGTATTTTGTCAATAAAGGTGTTAAAACTAGGGATGGACCGATCTGTTTATCTCACAATATCATTCAAAACGTGATCTGAGGTTCAGGATTGAATACAACCAGGATACGATGTGATAAATAGAAGTTCAGTGACAACAAAGTCTGACTGTGCAGAATTCTGTTGATTTCTGAGCCACAAATCTTTCTAGCGATGTCATTGGCTGCTAAAATGTAAACAACAATTTAAAAATGTCATTACAAAGTGACAATAATATAATTTGGATGGAGAGCTTGTGAAAACTGTGATGGTCAAGAGTCTCATTAGTGATTACTACAGCAGAATAACATGGAGCTGATATCACCATTCATGTTCCTGACACACAATATGTATTATCACATATTTGTATTGAGCACACAATCATCTGAAGTAGAAAAATGGAATCCAAGCTGATCTTCCATCTCTCTTCCCCCACAGAGGTCATCCCCACTGACAAGGTGGAGGTCGGCTTCAAGGACCTGGACGCCGCCATCTTGGTTGGCTCCATGCCCAGGAAGGAGGGGATGGAGAGGAAGGACCTGCTGAAGGCCAACGTGGCGATCTTCAAGACGCAGGGCGCCGCGCTGGAGAAGTACGCCAAGAAGACCGTCAAGGTGAGACCAGACTGTCAGATGTCACCCCCTTCTGGCGGCCATCTTGGAGGTCCTCAGCTCTGTGAACAGCTGACTGTGTTTCTGTCGTCTCAACAGAATTGAACAGACGGTTAATTTCTATCTGTTTCTGACTGAACTGATCATTTCATCACTGATCCATCTGATTGATTTAGTGTTTAGATAATGTCAGCTTGTTAGCTAGCTAACCATAGCATCTGGTCAGCTAACCATCACTGTCTTGTTAACACATCTGATTAGCACACTAGCTAACGTAGCTAGTAGCAGCTAGCGTTAGCACGTTCACATTAACATCAGTGTGGTTGCTGGCTAGTTAGCTAGCTAACAGTTTGTTCAGGTTAACTGAGCTGACTCTTCTCAAGCTACAACTCTTCATGTTTTGGAGTAGAGACTAGGGCTAAAGACAAGACAGTTTACTGTGTCACAGTAACCTACATTTGGAAACAAATCCACCTTATCACACTATTCACTTTTACTGAGAACGTTACTGAATGGATCTACAGCCACACCACAACAAGCTGACTCAGCTGCTCTCTGCTTCTAGCTGCTTGATACAGATTCAGACTTTATTTAGGCAATTCTTCACTGAAAATGATCAGTTCCTCGCTAAAACAACACAGAAATGAACCCTGTCTGTTCCACAGTGTTGAGATGGCTGAGTCTTGAGTTTAGCACTGCAGTCTGCTGTTCTCTGCCATGTTGCCCAGAGAGCTGAAGACCTCCAATATGGCTGCTAGAAGACACATTCATTTACCACTGTTTGGGGATCTTGGTAAGGCTTGTGTAGTTCAGGTTGGAGCAGAGAGAGAGAGAGAGAGAGAGTTGGGTGAAACGAGTCCTAAACTGGACTGAAGACACAGGAAGTGAAATTGCTTTCACAGCTTCCCCTGTTTCCGGTCAAAACTCTTTTGCTCAGTACAGCAGACTTTTTGTTTGCCGTCACATTCAGACCCCCTGAGCAGCAGACATGATTTCAACATTGTGTCTCTGCTTCAGCTCTCACATGGCCCAGGATCTGTTTGACTGTGTAAAGCCCAGTTTTAGACCGAGCAGTAAATACATTATAACATATTTAAACAATGCATAAATAGCTGTAAATATCAAAAATATTCCCAAGAGAAGTGCAAGATAATGCTTTATTTTTGTGATTTACCTCAGAAGACACAGACGTCTACTAAACCTTCACTTTTAAACCCTATGTAGCCTCATTTTATCATTTGCACCTCTATTAAATGGTGTGACACTGCTCAGTATGGAGAAATAAGTCTGGTCTGTTCCACAGTATTATAGAAACATACATATATATATATTATAACAGCAGCTTCAAGGCTTTGTGAAGCTAAAAGCCGGGTAGGAATGGCCGGCCTCCAAAGCTGAGGGATCAAAGTTCCTCAGTGCTGTGTGTAGTTTGTGGTATGTAGTGTGTGTGTGTGTGTGTGTGTAGTGTGTGTGAGTTTGCAGTGTGTAGTGTGTGTACACACACGTCATGAGGGCCTCTAATGAGCGAAGTCCTCGCCGCTCGGCGTCAGCGTGACGAAACGCTCCTCACCTCCTCTGTGGTCAAGGTCAAGTTTCACAAGCTGGGAGCGTGTGGAGAAAACAAAACAGCTCTTTGAAAATTCATTCCAGTTTTCACTACTGTTGCACTTTACTTCTCAGTGAAGCCATTTTTGATACATTTGGTACATATTATGCACACTGGGATAAATGTTCAGAACTGATAAAACTCCATATTCTGCCCTCAGGAATCAAAACTTTGGACAATAATGAAGAGAAAATGCACTGAACGCATTTTTGTTGCATTTTCTATTCAAAACACACACTTTACTATCACTTTAACATAACCAAACCATCATTGAAGATTGTATTCTATTCTAAAATTGAAATTGTAAAATACATTTTATTTAGAAAGCACTTTACATGATACTCAAAGACACTTTAAAAAATTAAAAAAAAAAAAAATGTATAAAAGAAGTACAAAAAAAACCAAATGAAGATAATAAAATTATGACACAAGTGAGCGTTCAGCACTTCCTGCCACAGCTACAAGTGAGTTTGTCCCCAAGTGTGTTGACAGTGATTTTTTTTTTTTTTCAATCTTTATTGAAAAAACATACAAATATACAAACAGTGCAGACGTGCTCAGCATAGTAGTATACAAAGAAATAAGAATATGAATTTAAATAAACAAATAAAAGTAATAATAATAATTATTTACTCCCCCAAAAAAACGGAGTTGGGATAAATAAACTTCATTAATTAAAAAAAAAAAGAAAACAACAAAAAACATGTTATTCTTCTTTAAAGAGTTCACCGTACAGTTTGACAGTTTTATTACTTTTTTCAGTGTTTATAAGTTTGAGAGTCTTAATATATTCATGAAATTCACATAAAAATCTAGTGAAATTGGGGGCAACTTTTGTTATTTTGCATTTATGGATGTGAAATTTACCATATAGAATCAATAAGTTGATGCCAAGGAAGTTTCTCCTGGAGGTGAAGTGTGTTTTTGTGGTTCAGGTCTGAGTCTGTCTGTAAAACAAAGCTCACTGAGCTGTAAAAACACAAACAGGCAGACTGAGAGTTTCCAGCAGAGCGGCTCCAGGCTTTCCCTCCTGCAGGAGAGGTTTCAGTTCTGGTTCACTTGTTTCTGGCTTTGGAAATGAAGTTATTAGTGTTCGCAATCATCTAATATACTGTCCTAGACTTCAGGAATAATAACACACGTTAGAAAGTCCTAAACGGTGTGATATTTAGACCTGGGTATCAAAAAATGATACCACAAATCAGTACAAATTAGGTATCAAACATCTTGAAAATGTAAGATTTCTGCAATGACAACTCACATTTTCTTGTAGTTTGTGTGCAATTTTACTTGAATCAAACCCTTCTACTGTAGTTTGACACTATTTAGAAATGCAGATGGCATCTAATCTATGAGCTGTATTGATCTCTATCAGTAACTAGAAGGAATTACAACACCGATAGAACAT